>NC_056747.1:700263488-700343488 GCF_019279795.1 Protopterus annectens
CTCATATCCTTGGTCTGTTTCTCATAAAATTGTCATTCTCTGGTGAGTGTTGTAGTCAAAAAAGATGACAGTCATTTGAGTTTCAGACTTAAAACAGTGCAGAAAGTTTCATGCAAATGCAAAACCTGTTTGTCTATGTACTTTCTAAATTTGAAAGAGCAAAACTTAAAACACACACACGGTTTCAGACACACACGTAGACACAGAAGCACACACCCTTTGAAGTTTTTTCAAGTGATTTCAGATTTTAGTATTTAAGCCTTGCATTTGAGCAGGTTTCTGCTTGTTTGCATGTCTCGCAGCACCGCTCACTGCCATGCAATTGTGTGCCATAGCCTGACACATAAATGAAACAATGTATTCCTTAGCTACAGATGCTGCACATCAGTGTAGCCTCATTCTTATTACCTTCACAGTCAAAGAAATACTGCTAGCGAGCTGCACCTTATTAAACCACCAGCAATATCCATCCACTGAATTCCTCCTTGATCGATCCTGAAAAGCCCCCCTTTGTGATAACAGTCTTCAACTTAGCATTATGGATAGTTGGACTACCCTTGTTTCTTCTGCCAACATTGTTGGCTTGGGTCTCTTGAGGCAGACGTACCTACATGAAGAATCTTAAATCCATGTTCTCTCACACTCCAAACAGTAATAGTGAAGAGGTTGCCAACCTACCCACCACTAGTCATGTACATAGTACCACTACTCATACACATAGTACAAATTAAACACAAAAATCAGCATATGCAGAGGTTTCTCAAAAAACTTACTAAAACACAGAGACCTCCAAAATACAAGACTGCTACAAGTAACACAGTTCTCACAGCACCCATGACACATAATAACACCAGTGTCTCACCTACCAAGCCCGTAAGCTGTAACACTCAAAAAACAAAATTTCTTGTCATTGGAGACTCAATAGTGAGACACACGGATGTTCCACTCACCAGGTTGGACAAGGAGAAAGTGCCGGTCAACTGCCTGTTCATTGTCAGGATTCATCAGATCACGTATGCACTTAGGTCTCTCAGCAACAAGTACCATTATGACTCTGTCATAGTTCTTATTGGAGTTAATAACGTGAAGTGTACCTCACTGCACTATATGAAGAGATACATGATTGGCCCCAACAAGCAGGGTCCATACCTTTGCTCACTTACTTTAGTTATGAAGCAGCATCCCAACTCACTTCATACACCATCCATTGTATTGTTAATCAGGGCAGTGTACCTACTCACCCTGCCCAACAAGCAGGGTCCATACCTCTACTCACTTACTTTACTTATGAAGCAGTGTCCCATCTTACTTCATACACCATTCATTGTAAGGTTAATCAGGGCAGCGTACCTACTCACCCTGCCCAACAAGCAGGGTCCACACCTCTGCTCACTTACTTTACTTATGAAGCAGCGTCCCAACTCACTTTATACACCGTCCATTGAATTACCATCCACCAAATAAACACCATCCTTACCTCAGCTTGCTTATCTATTCAACAAGCTTCCTCCAACTACTTGTTTCCTTTCCCCAGATACTTGAGATAAACATCCAGACATCAGAGGAGGAACAGAAGAGGGCAAGCCTATCCCTCTTCTCCGCCTACCCCCACTGATAAAATAACCCTAAACTCCACCAACGAAAGTAGGGACGGTGGGTGGGTAGCAAGTTCACGTCAAAATGTGATTGCTTAACCCAACAACACTAGACTAAACCACTTAAGCCCCTCCCCATCATTATCTCATTTCCTCCCAACCATCCCTGCCTCCACTTAACCCTTTCACCTCCCCAACCCACTTAACACCCCTTAATATTAACCTAACTCCCCCATGAAGATGTCCTGGGACAACTTTGTTTGTTGCCAAACTTCATATAGAGTCATGGAGCAATGGAGCGATGCACACATATACAGAATTGGCTTGCTATGATTCCAACAAGATGCATGATGCACTGCAAGCTGATTTTCTCAAAAAAATTCAAATATGACCATCTGGCAACTCCACACTGAAAAATACACTGAGAAGGAAACTGACAAAGTTCGGGTACTTTTTCAACTTATTATTTATTTATTTTTTAACAGTGGAGCTAAAACACAAGTATAAAGTTATTCTCACTTGTGGGAAGGTACTCAAGTGTAAAAGTATACAATTCCTAGTGCCTCAGAAAGGGCTTCACTGTAAGCAAAGAGGTGCCATGTGATGGTACTTGGACTTAATGAGTTAAAACATACAGAAGGTGTGACAAACATCTACCACTCATATGTGCACTTGATGATGTTGATGCAGACTGGCCTAACAATAAGAAGAAGGACTCAGTATTAATGGAGGACAACTACAGGATTAACAGCAATGACAGGTATGAAACATAGTTAATTGCATGCGGGAAGAAGGACACAGTATTAATAAAGGACAACAACTGGAGTAACAGCAATGACAGGTATGAAACATGGTTAATCACATGTGGGAAGAAGGACACAGTATTACTGGAGGACAACAATAGGAGTAACAGCAATGACAGGTATCAAACGTAATCACATGCGGGAAGAAGGACACAGTATTAATAAAGGACAACAACAGGAGTAACAGCAATGACAGGTATGAAACATAGTTAATCACATGCGGGAAGAAGGACACAGTATTAATAAAGGACAACAACAGGAGTAACAGCAATGACAGGTATGAAACATAGTTAATCACATGGGGGAAGAAGGACACAGTATTAGTAAAGGACAACAACATGAGTAACAGCAATGACAGGTATGAAACATAGCTGATAGCTACCACTGACAGACTCCTGCTGTGGAGAGATTGTGGATTGCACTGTGGATCCTGCAGTGGGAAAGTAAAGGGACAGACAGCACAGTCATGTATGTAGCAAAACAATACTGACAGCATCTCATATACAACACAGTCACATGAGCTGCACATACTCATGTGATAGACGTTGCAACTGTACACCAGATTGTCCTGTGTTGACAAATATAGACGTAAATGTCATGTATCACATGTGTGCTACACAGACCCACATGACTTGAGGCTTCATTAGCTGTAACTGTAATGTACAGTGTTAGGTTAATAACACTATGACAGTAAACAGCAGTTCCTTGAAATGAGGCTGAGCCAATAATAAAGTAGTGAACACAGTAACAGTATGGAGAAACACACCTGCTGGACCCTGGTTTAATCCTGAAGTAGACGGACTTGTGAATATTAATGCAAACAGCAATACAAATGTTGTTTGGACTACTCTGCCTGCACTATAACTGTATCAATGCATACCATTAGACTTATGCTCATCATCCTCATCATTTGTGGTTTTATGTGCATGGCTTAACTCTGTTGCTGTAAATCAAAAACAGTACAAGTATATGCATACTACAGCAATATGCAGTGATTGTCTCAGTATATAGCCATGTAATGGAAAGAAAGACATACATGTTTGGCCTATAACTCCAGCTTCAATCCCACCACCAAGGATACATTTCTCCTCTCCTGCTCTATGCAGTGAGGCCAGAAAAATTATGATGTCATCAAGTGGGGACAATGGTGTACAACCCTTGGTGGCATCCCTCGATCTCTTGTAATGTCTCATTCTGTTAGCTGCTCAAAGGATCATGTCTGATCAGCATCCTCTACAGGCATCATGGGATTGCTTGTGGCCTCCAGTTGCATTGATCATGATAATGACTTAAGTCCACAATTTGTGTCTCCAAATTGTATCGCCTAAACACCTAGCGGTCTCTATCCATGTTGGTGGAGAGTATTAATTAAGATTTCATTTTTCTGGGGGTAGAAGTTATCACCCTTAGGATGGTTGGCCATCTGAAAGACAGTGGTATGCACATGATAATATTCCTGTGTGAGCCCATTTATGCATTTGATTCTGTGAATGGCATATATCAACATAAACAACATGCATTCCTGTGCAATGCCAAGATCTGTAAAATACTATATGTTATAAATATTAACATGACATATAAAAAGTAACAACAATGCCTTTACATATAACTTGTAATATCTTAACAGTTCATGAATGAGATAAGAGCCCCTCGCACTACATATATGTTGAATGGATGTCCAAAGACAACAGCATTATGCTACAGGAGTCTATTTGCATTTCATATTAAAATACTGCAGTAGTGAAACCCCTATACAAACACAAGTGTCCCAGGCAGTATAGTCCCACAAGAATAAATGTAATTACAGCACATTGGGGGATGTCAGGGAAGGTAAATAAATCTATATTATGTAATGAATGATGAATCAATCCTATACAGATGGTAAGCCAATAAAAATAAAACATAAGCAACGCTAAGCATTGCACAACTATGCTGACTGTGTGTAAGCATTGTGTACATATGAATACTAAGCAATGAGTAGCCCAGATAAGTGGATTTTCCCATTGACAAGCAATGCTGAACCAGCCCCTTTAAGCACTGCCAACCATAGCTAAGCAGGTTTGCCCATAACTTAGCTTAGCTCAGCATTTTCAAAACTTTCAATCATGGCAAGGGGCAGGAAATCAGCCATATTTAAACCCCCATGCGGCAATACAGCTCATAACTGGTTGCAGTGCTCCACTGTAGGCAGTATGGCAGGTGTTGGAGAGGCACCACTATGTCAACTTGAAACAGAGGAAGAGGGAGCTTGTGGAACAGTGGGTCCAAGAAGCAAGAGAGGGGGGAAATGTCCCAGCAGTGTGTAAGTATTCATAGCAATAACTGTTTACCAAAGTCCAGCCTGTGTATGTGATGGATAGGTGTGCCTAAATGTTTCTCTATTTTCATTACAGCTCCAGCTGAGCAGGCTGTGAACCAGGAAGCCCATGCCAGTAGATTGCAAAGGCTGTGTTGTGAAGCTGGTGAGTAACAATCCTGCTTGTAGTAGTTATACCAAATAAATATAAAGGAGCAAAATATCACCTGGCAGTATAAAATATGTGTATGGATTGGACTGAATAAACCAGACAATATGACAGTTTTTGTTTGTATCTTTCGGCTTTGCCCGGTTAGGGGTCGCCACAGCGGAACTCCGGTCCGCTAATGATTGGCAGTTGATTTTTACTTACCGGCTTGCCAGGCCTGATGCACAACCTTCAACGAAGGTACGCCCATTCATGCATGTCTCCACGCAGAAGACGCTCTAGCTGAGAATCAAACCGGACATCATCTTACTGTGAGGTGACAATGCTACCGCAGCACCACCACTGCATTTTTTTTTACCAGAAATTATGACAGTAATAGTCCCATATAGGTCATATTTAAATAAAAGAGTAACTGCCTGGCAATAAAGTTCTAAATCCTAGACTGGTTGTGCTTAATCTGGTGTTGTATGGCATGAAATGTTGCAGTCACCAAGATCTGATATCTGAATAGTAAGGTTGTGTTAACCACTGTTTCCAACACTGTGCTACATAAAAATATGTCTAGAATGTCTGTATAAGAATGTTGTAATTATAGGGTCAGATTGTACAACCAAGAGATACTTAGACAGAAAACATTGACAAAAAAAACAGCAGTTTCTTCATAGCTCACTCTGATGAAACACACATTGTTGCATTTTTAGCAGACACAGCCATGGTTCGAATCCCAGCAGTGGTAGTAAGCTGTATGCATAATTTTAACTTAGGATTTTGGGAATATGTGTAGAAACAGTCAGGTAGTGTTAACAAACATTACCCCCACAGGTCTTCCAGGTAAGAGAAGTAGAAAGTAGCTATAAGACGGCTGAATTATACACTGTGTACAAACATACAACTGGCCAAACCAAGGCCATAGGGTATTTTAATAATACCTGTAGAGTAATGATTAGAGCAATGATCATTAAAGTTGTGAGTACCGCAAGGATATACAAGTTGTTAAATGACATATTTCTCTCCCACCACCATATCTGCAACAATAATCTAAACACACAAATCAATGGGTATGTTTTACATCAAACCTACTGTTGAGACATATGTCCTATTGTTCAACAAATATTGAAATGTGTTTCTATTAATGTTCCATGTTGAAATACTATAATTAGTGGCCTGTTGCTATCAGTGTAACCTGCATGATGTTGTAATGGCCACTGTGGTTCCATATATGCATGTGTTCTGTTTGCTATGCATCTGTTCCAAATCTATTGTTTTGGGTTAATGGAAATATATACGCATGCTGTTATAACTAGTCCTGGATTGTGTTGAGTATTACTAACCCACATATGTTCTAAAACTGCAACACCATAGAACGTCTGGGAAGGCCAGTCCCAGCGGACCCACCTCTCCCATCTCATCTGGCCTTGGCACCGGGCCCCAGCCCATCTGGGACCCACCCCAGGACCTCCTCATCTGCTGGTCCTGCATCAGCTTCAGGTGGAAACGCCTCAGGGAATGGGGCTCTTCCCCCCTGGGAGCGAGCGCGGACAGGATAACGTCACCCGAACCCAGATCTGGGGATTGGTGAACAGCGAGCTCTGAAAGGTGTTTGGAGATCTGCTATGCCAGCTTGAGGGCCGCGTGATGCAATTAGATAGTCAGCCTGCCCCTCCTGCTCAGCCCTCAGCACAACCACCTTTAGGGCTGTAAAGATGCAATGGTGACTGCCCATGGATGGGGACTTCAGTCCCACTGGTTGCATTTGGGGGGCTCATGGGCTTCTGATTTCCAAACACCCTTCCCCGTCCAAGATGTTTACCCCCCACATGTGTCATATATCACCCCTGTATGCTGTCTTGTCTATCTTGTCTGTCTTTCTACCTATTCTCCCTCCCCAAATATACCTACTATCCTTCCCCAACATTCCACTCTCAGCTTAAAAAAAAAGGGCTATATGTTCCCAAAAAAAAAAATTTGCCCATACATAGCTGTTCATTTTGCACGTGTCTAGTGGACACAGGTAATCTGGTCTTATTGGCTTCATAACACATTATTGTTGTCCTCACCCCTCTCTCTGGGGTTTTAGTGCCCAAATATGCCTCCAAATTCAGTATATATGCGCAGCTATTGCTGCAGAAGAAATGGACAGCTATACACCTTCTCTACACCCATTCTGCACATCCCTACTTACTTTCCCTATTGTCTTTCCCTCTGCGTGCCTCCTTTTTCACCACTTTCCTATCACCCCATTTTTCTTTTCTTTTAAAGAAATTAGCATGGGGTTAAGCAGGAGTAAGTTCTTTTAAGCAGTAGTAAGTGGGATTAAGCCTGTTTGCACACCACTAAGCAATGCCTGCACAGATTAAGCACTTTTAAGGCTAACTGTCTGTAAGCATATTTAACTGGAAATTAGCATTGCTCACCGCCACGCAAACCCATGCAAACCTGCTTACAACTGCTTAAAAGTGCCTTAATCACTCTTTATCCCACAGCGTTTGTTCTGCCAGCAACAAAATAATCAGCCCCTGCAAGCCTTGTCACCCTGTACAACATAGCCACAGCAATTTATCACTAAGCCATTTGAGCTGTAGATATGTCTGACGTTTTTTCAAGCATATCATGCAGCACGGCCATTCAACAGTAGAAAATGTATTTTTATATATATATATATATATATATATATATATATATATATATATATATAATATATAATATATATATATGTATATATGTAGAAATATATATATATATATATATATATATATATATATATACACACACATATATGTGTGTGTGTGCGTGTGTGTGTGCATATGTATTTAGTGCATTTGGACATTGGATCCACACTCTGATATACTCTGAACCTCTTACTGCAACAAATCAGACCAAAGGCTGTGTAAAAGGGGGTGAAGGGGCCCAAACTAGGGACCACTTGTAATTATTGCCCTTATCCCTTCCTCCACAGCAGAAGTGTTCTGCCTTGCAACAAAATAATAAGGCCTGCCAAGTCCTGGACCTAGGGCCTTCTAAACTATGATCGAAGCACTGTACCATTACATCACCTGAGCCTTACATAATAGTGATGACATACCAAACATATCAGTTAGTACAGTCATCCAACAGCAGGGAAAGTAGTCTGTATAATCATCAGGTAGTCTATATATACATGTATATATGTATGGAGATGCATATATGTGGACACATATATACATGATACACAGAAACACACACACACACACACACACATATATATATATATATATATATAGGTTAATAAATACATACATGTATGTATATATATATATATATATATATATATATATATATATATATATATATATATATATATATGTATATATGCATACAGAAATATACAGAAATATATGACAGCTACAAAGACATGCAAACAGAGTGTCATGCTTCTGCACACTGGAATTCTAAAAATCACTGGAAGTATTTCTTAAAATAGGGAACAATGACATCTGTGCTGTAACAGAGACCTGGATAAAGGGAGCAGGAAGCATCCCTGTAGTAACAGCCTATAATTAATTCCACAACTTTTGGCGGCAGAACGTATACTGAAGCTCCAAAGGTTGTGCTATTTTCATATTCATAAAGGATGCACACACCTCCAGAGTGGTAAACCAACTTTATGCATTACAGATCCTGCAGGCATAGCTGACATTGGGTAAGACTTTGGTTCAGGTTGTTGCCCGCTATATGTCCCCATACATGTCACAAGACTCACACTCCATGTCCATAAACACCCTGGAGAATGTTAGTGTCCAACCTAACACTATCATACTGGGTGACTTCATCTATCCCACCATTAAGTGGGAAAGCTACTCATGTACCAATGCACATTCCCATCACATTGACCTGGTCCTTCCTAACATGGGTGACTGTTACTCTACACCAATAGTCAACACCTCACTTGTTATATTTGAACACAAAGTAATTACTTTTGGTAATCCATAGCTGTCCTATCCCCACTGCACAGGCAACCACCATGAAAAGCCTTTCAAATATAACTGTGGCCCCATAAAATCACAGGTGGCTAACCTCACAGCAACCATGCAAATGGAGATTAGTTGCATGACAGCTGAATCAAACAACAATGCACTATTAACACATACACAAATGCATGGATACTGCCTTACCCAATACAACCAGGACCCTCACCTCCAAAAAAAGGAAGCTGATCTGGTGGTCCCCTGCCATAAATAAACTGTACAACAGAAGGAGGGAACCGATATGGAATAAGGTGAAGTCCCAAGACAGGAAATAAACCCTTATCAGCCTCAATGAATAGTTGAGATCCCTCATTAAATATTACAAAGTTAACTGTGAGAAAAGACTTGAAGCACATAGTAAACACAACCGCAAGGCCTCATACAGTTATGTAAAGAATCTCCATGGCAATACCAAGAATTGTTCTAAGCCACTAGACAATGGTACCTCCCAGACTGAGCCAACAAATAATGCCAGTATACTGGCTGACATTTTGAGTGCAAAGAACACCCCCTCACCCCCCCCAAAGGAGCAATAACAATGCCAGTACACCACCAGGCACCCAATATTACTGGAGCCCAGGTTAAAACACCACTGTCCAAGGCCAAGAATTCAGATTTTATGGGACTTGAAATATCCCTGGCTGTGTTCTACATGAACTACAGAGTGACCTGGCACCTTACCTGTGTGCCCTGTTCAAGCACAGCCTCACCTCAGGCTTTGTTCCTACTGAACTGTGCACTGCTACAGTCACCCCTCTCCACAAACAAAGTGTAACTACAGACCCTGGGAAATACTGCCCCAACTGCCTGACAAGTCTGTTATGCAAAGCTATGGAATAAACAGGGATATGGTAATCTGTAGACTCAGGATCCCACACAGTTTACCTTTGTAAAGGGTAGGTCATACCTGCTCATTCAACCTGTTCAACCTCTTACTGTCAGTCACCTGAGCTGTGGATGAAGGCAAGATGACACATACAGCCTACATTGATCTGGCCAAAGCCTTTGATAACATTCCCCACTCACCAAGCTTGGCATCAACCTTTTTATCTCGAGGTAGGAGCAGAGGCACAAACACAGGGGTAGATTGGACATACAGCTGTCATACACTGAGACAGTTGAAGTTGCACTGGGTTTGTTGTAATGTCTTTAATGAGGAATATGACGTTGATAATATCAATAGATGTGAATATTTACTGACTGCATTCCCCAGAGTCCACAACTGATTTTCCAAGGGCAACAGCTGTCTGGTGAACACACAAAACATGACAGGCAGACATGTGGCCAGTCTGTGGACAGTGTGTCAGTGGAGAGGTATGTCAGAGACATATCACTGTGAGTCATAACTTCACACATGAACTGCATGTCCACACAAACCCTGTCAATCTATCAATCCACCATGTGCATAATAGCATTGATGACATAGAATCTGTTCATAACTCTGGGAATATGTCCCCCATGTTGGTTGGCTGTCTCCACATGTCCTGTCCTGTAATGTATTGCCACCCACTGTGTGTGACTCTGTAGGCCACCACCTCTGTAATGTCCCTCACACAGGCAAGGAAATGGGGCAAGGTCCACATTAAGGAATGTCCCATATGTCAGAACTAGCAGCAGTGTCTAGGCCCACAGCACAATACAATGTGGGAGCCTACACAGTGGTATAGCCATAGCAATAACTGACATCTGCACATCTGTACAGAGGACAGACAGAAAGTAGATAGCCAACAGGTTATGCATTAGGATGAATGTTTTGAAAGATACACATCTGAATTTGAAAGGTACGCCATTACTACATGGCAGCAGTCCTCAATGGCATGTCCAAAGAGCATAGCAGTCTACAGTTAATATAAACATATCAGATCAATATCCAATAGGAGATACATATAAACATATTGCTCAATCACCTAGAACAAGATATTCAGTACTCAGAGTCCAGCTTTGCATGCAGGGGTGTATGGTTCCAGTACTACAATCTGCAATCCACTCTTACTTGAATAAGCACTGTTAAAAGTACTAACATAATGATACCACATGTGTTAAGCTATTTATCTCAACCAGTGCACTGTAGCTGGTGTAACATGCAAGTGCTAATGTATATAACCTGGGATACTACCCATGTATGAAACAAATCCAAAGAGAAAAGACTTTAGTACCATCCATGTATACCCAGGTGTCCCATACAGTATACTCACACCCTTGTTACTGTAATGGCAGTACATAGAAGCATGTTATGTACAAGAATTTAAATACATTTATTAAAGATGTCATTACCCTGCTATTTTATCAGACTGGAATGTGATCACTGGTTTTCAGGGCTAAGCTATGCTTAGCAGGTTTTAGCATTGCTTAAATGTAAATGCTAAGCAGATTTTTGCACTGGTAAGAGAAGCCTACATGGTGTAAGCACTGTTTCGTTTAATCATACGTTAGCACTGCTTACCATCTTGTAAATCCATGCAATAACACTCAAAGCTGCTCAAAACTGCCTTAATCACTCTGTATCCAGCAGTCTTTGTTCTGCCTAGCAACAAAATAAACAGCCCTTGTAGGTCTTGAAACCATGACCCTGCATACCCTAACCTATGCAATTTGCCAATGAGCCACCTCAGCTGTATTGCTTGAGGATGTTTTCTCAAACATATGCTTCTTTATAGCCAGTTTACAATAGGGAAGAGACAAGTATGCAATTAGGAAGGATTGTTATCTATAAATATATATATATCTGAATAGAAACATATATATACACACATATATATATATATATATATATATATATATATATATATATATATATATACGCACACACACACACACACACACACACACATATATATATATATATATATATATATATATATATTTATATATATACAAATATAGATATACATACAAACATACATACATATGCATATATATATATATATATATATATATATATATATATATATATATATATATATATATATATATATACGCATACATGTCCCAAACTGCCCACACAATCATATGCTGCTGATAGACCACCCACAACTGGGGCAGCATACACAGTTGGATATAAAAGCAGCCATGACACTCCATCTGCCTGCCCACACACACACACACACACACAGTCCAAATAAATAAGTGAACAGTAGACTGCTACAAAATCATGATAGGCCATACACAATGACCAGACATACAACAATTTCTTAGCAAAACAAATAAAATGTCTGAACATAGCAAAGAAAAATAGAACCAGCCAGTAAGTCACACATGTTTATTATACTCTGATGTCTTGGCCAAAGCGTTCAGGCAGTAAACCACCAGAAATACATGCCTTAATCTCAAGAAGCAATTAACACCTAATTACATAACTGAATACACAGCCTCCAATTACACTCGTCATTTAACCCCCTACAGGATAAAGTATCACAGTTAATATTAATACATCGAGTCTGTACATAACAATTCTCCTTTTATGAATGTTTCATCACAGTGAGGAACAGACGTTTTCAGAAACAGTACCTTGAGACCCACTACTGTCCCCATGGTGAGATTTATTAAAATGTAGAGCTATAGAACTGACATATTTCTTATCAGTAATATGTCTGACATGTTCTAACAGCCTAGTTTTAAAACATGTGTTACTGTCCCCTACATAAAATATGTTACAAGGCCATCTAAGAGCATTCTTTATAACCTACCTCTTGAATGTACAGACTTCAACATGTTTCCCTGCCATTCCCCTTGGCAGGAATTACAGCACTAAATAATGATAGCCCAGTATGCCTATCCCCCTACTATGGTATGAAATCTGGAGAAAGACTGACATAATTGGTGGACAAAAGCCCAAATACATGGTCATAGATGAAATCCTGATGTCATGCACTGAGAAAGTTGCTGGCGTAACACGGTTTGTTGAAACATATCTTTTTCTGAGGGATATAAAGTCCGAAAAACAAATGGATGTTACCATCTACATAATGAAATCACCAGAGTATGCTACTAATTTGCCAAGGACAACAACTGACTGGGGAACAGCCAATACATAGCAAGCTAACTTGTGGCCATTATGTGGATGGAGCTATTCAGAGACAGAACTTTGTGAGACGGAAACCCATGCAGAACTAGCATGTGCAGACAAACCCAGTTAAACTAGCAGCATTCCAAACATATAACAGCAATACTCACATTCTGCTCCTAAGTCTTGAACCTTCCACACCATTGAGCTGGCTTGTCTCCCCAGGTCTTGTAAGAGGTAATAGCTCACACAACTCCAGGATGTCTTCCTCACAAGCAAGGGAAAGGACCAACACCCACATGGAGTACTCATTTTTAGGAGTGTGTTGCCATGTCATTGGCTATTGGAATAACTACAAAGCTACTCTGCATGCAATTAGCAAGTGGGGAACCCCAATAGGTGCACAGGCCATCACCTGGTCATGAGCATTACCTATAAAAATCATGCTGTCACCTATTCAGACCAGCTCTATCCCTGTAGTGCACAGAGAGAGAGAGAGATAGAGAGAGGGAGAGAGAGAGAGAGAGAGAGAGAGAGAGAGAGAATGACAAATGAAACATAAAGTGGAAAAGAGAAGAAAGAAAAATGTAAGTGGAACATTTAAGCAAGTAATTGAATGTAGTACTTAGTCTGTAATAATGGGGAATATGATTTGGAGGAATATATGTCCCAACAAGACATGCTGTACTAATGTCCTGCTAAACAGCTGCTATGACAATAGCAACTACCCCTCTCTGCAGTGGGAGATATCATAGACATACCTCTCAACTGTACAGATATTTACAGAATGTCCACATTTTACCATCATGTATTTTTTCTGTTCCTCCTGTGATCTGTACTTTTCTAGAAAAGAGCTGAGGATTGCAGTCATCAGGTAATTACAAATACTTGAGTTTAAGACTCCACATCCTTACAAATATTTACTGTAATGCTAAATGTGTCATTCTACAAATTTCCTATGTTTGTAAAAGGTATATTTAAAGTATGTCCCTATTTATCCCCACATCATTTTAGGCATTGTCCAGATGTGATGCTCTGAGAGGTTGTGAGTTGGGATCACAGCTCAGGAGCCTGACTCACCCTCGGAAAGGACAGCTCATATATGACAACAGCAGGGGTGACTGTTAAACAGTTGTGACTGTGCCACTGCTAGGCCAGTTAATGGGATGTTTTCCATATCCATGTTAACTGTGATTATGAGTATGACACATGTTTGCCTTGTAAAGCTAAGACACCTATACAGGGTGTTTGCATAGTAAAGTACTTTTGCAGACGTGTGATGAACTGCATTTGTTATATTCAGTTAATAACATTCAGCTGCACAGTGTTCTGCTGGACAATAAGCACATCTGTGACTGATATATGTAGTCACATACACATATACATTTATGTGAGACTGAAACCCATGCAGAAATAGCATGTGCAGACAACCCCTGTTAAACTAGCAGCATTCCAAACATATAACAGCAATACTCACATTCTGTTCCTAAGTCTTGAAACTTCCACACCATTGAGTTGGCTTGTCTCCACAAATCTTGTAAGAGGTAATAGCTCACACAACTCCAGGATGTCTTCCTCACAAGCAAGGGAAAGGGCCAACACCCACATGGAGTACTCATTTTTAGGATTGTGTTGCCATGTCTTTGGCTATTGGAAGAACTACAAAGCTACTCTGCATGCAATTAGCAAGTGGGGAACCCCAATAGGTGCATAGGCCATCACCTGGTCATGAGCATTACCTATAAAAATCATGCTGTCACCTATTCAGACCAGCTCTATCCCTGTAGTGCACAGAGAGAGAGAGAGAGAGAGAGAGAGAGAGAGAGAGAGAGAGAGAGAGAGAGAGAGAATGACAAATGAAACATAAAGTGGAAAAGAGAAGAAAGAAAAAATGTAAGTGGAACATTTAAGCAAGTAATTGAATGTAGTACTTGGTCTGTAATAATGGGGAATATGATTTGGAGGAATATATGTCCCAACAAGACTTGCTGTACTAATGTCCTGCTAAACAGCTGCTATGACAATAGCATCTACCCCTCTCTGCAGTGGGAGATATCATAGACATACCTCTCAACTGTACAGATATTTACAGAATGTCCACATTTTACCATCATGTATTTTTTCTGTTCCTCCTGAGATCTGTACTTTTCTGGAAAAGAGCTGAGGATTGCAGTCATCAGGTAATTACAAATACTTGAGTTTAAGACTCCACATCCTTACAAATATTTACTGTAATGCTAAATGTGTCATTCTACAAAATTGCCGATGTTTGTAAAAGGTATATTTAAAGTCTGTCCCTATTTATCCCCACATCATTTTAGGCATTGTCCAGATGTGATGCTCTGAGAGGTTGTGAGTTGGGATCACAGCTCAGAAGCCTGACTCACCCTCGGAAATGACAGCTCATATATGACAACTGCAGGAGTGACTGTTAAACAGTTGTGACTGTGCCACTGCTAGGCCAGTTAATGGGATGTTTTCCATATCCATGTTAACTGTGATTATGAGTATGACACATGTTTGCCTTGTAAAGCTAAGAATCCTATAGAGGGTGTTTGCATAGTAGAGTACTTTTGCAGACGTGTGATGAACTGCATTTGTTATATTCAGTTAATAACATTCAGCTGTACAGTGTTCTGCTCGACAATAAGCACATCTGTGACTGATATCTGTAGTCACATACACATATACATTTATGTGAGACGGAAACCCATGCAGAAATAGCATGTGCAGACAAACCCTGTTAAACTAGCAGCATTCCAAACATATAACAGCAATACTCACATTCTGCTCCTAAGTCTTGAAACTTCCACACCATTGAGTTTGCTTGTCTCCACAAGTCTTGTAAGAGGTAGTAGCTCACACAACTCCAGGATGTCTTCCTCACAAGCAAGGGAAAGGGCCAACACCCACATGGAGTACTCATTTTTAGAAGTGTGTTGCCATGTCATTGGCTATTGGAAGAACTGCACAGCTGCTCTGCATGCAATTAGCAAGTGGGGAACCCCAATAGGTGCACAGGCCATCACCTGGTCATGAGCATTACCTATAAAAATCATGCTGCCACCTATTCAGACCAGCTCTATCCATGTAGTGCACAGAGAGAGAGAGAGAGAGAGAGAGAGAATAACAAATGAAACATAAAGTGGAAAAGAGAAGAAAGAAAAAATGTAAGTGGAACATTTAAGCAAGTAATTGAATGTAGTACTTGGTCTGTAATAATGGGGAATATGATTCGGAGGAATGTCCCAACAAGACATGCTGTACTAATGTCCTGCTAAACAGCTGCTATGATGATTGCATCTACCCCTCTCTGCAGTGGGAGATATCATAGACATACCTCTCAACTGTAGAGATATTTACAGAATGTCCACATTTTACCATCATATATTTTTTCTGTTCCTCCTGAGATCTGTACTTTTCTGGAAAAGAGCTGAGGATTGCAGTCATCAGGTAATTACAAACACTTGAGTTTAAGACTCCACATCCTTACAAATATTTACTGTAATGCTAAATGTGTCATTCTACAAACTCCCTATGTTTGTAACAGGTATATTTAAAGTCTGTCCCTATTTATCCCCACATCATTTTAGGCATTGTCCAGATGTGATGCTCTGAGAGGTTGTGAGTTGGGATCACAGCTCAGGAGCCTGACTCACCCTCGGAAAGGACAGCTCATATATGACAACTGCAGGGGTGTCTGTGAAACAGTTGTGACTGTGCCACAGCTAAGCCAGTTAATGGGATGTTTTCCATATCCATGTTAACTGTGATTATGAGTATGACACATGTTTGCCTTGTAAAGCTAAGACACGTATAGAGGGCGTTTGCATAGTAGAGTACTTTTGCAGACATGTGGGATGAACCGCATGTGCTATATTCACTTAATAACATTCAGTTGTACAGTGTTCTGCTGGACAATAAGCACATCTGTGACTAATATCTGTAGTCACATACACACATACATTGATGTCAGTCAAACCATTGGCAGAACTGTGAGGAATGGCATTGTAACATAATAGCCTACTTATGACTATTGAACATCTTCCAGGTTATCACAGTGATGTCAAATCCTACTGTGCAATCAACGTACTAATGTATGATGCAGCTATATAAATACAGTATCAATACTACTGTCTCTTTTGACACCCATTTATGTGTGCCATTGTCCGGATGCACTGCTCTAACAGGTTGAGAGGTATGATTGAGCAGCAAGAATGTAAATACAGTGTGCCATACTAACATTCAACAGAAATATATACCAGGTATCCCCTGAGCACATGTATGTATGCATATGTTCAGCTGGAAGGCAAAAATTAATCACATGGATTTCAAGCAGTCAGGTAAATAGGTTGTACATGTTGCACATGTGTGTAATATCAGTGTTAGTGCATACAGCAGACATATATGTGTACATCTCCTGGTGGTTGCATTGCTCTGACATTGATATGGTTACTAGAGTAGGCATGATTATCAGGTGTTAATCAGAGAAGTGTCCACGTGTGTTATGACCCTCTGTCCATGCATACCACTACCAGCTATATCAACACCTATATACAGTGGATATCAAAAGTGTACACACCCCTGTTAGAATGCCAGGTTTGAGTTCTGTACGACAAACAGACCACAGAAGATCATTTCATAATGTTTCTCATCTTGAATGTGACCCCTAACCTGTCCAATTCCATTAAAATACAATCAAAGGTGTTTCTAGGAATGTGAGCAACTATTGCTAAGTGAAGATGTGTCATGATGTTAGAGTGCAGACCAAGACAGATGAATGCTCTAGCCATCTCAAGAGGTGCATACAAAATTTTAAGGGTGTGAACACTCATTCAACAGGCTTATTGTACTGAGTATTATCTCCATATGTATTCACAGACCAGATTGTTACATTTTCAATTGAATTGTAGAGGCTATAGGTCACACTACAGGTGGGAATTCTTATGAAATGAGTTATTGTGGTGTCATGTTCCAATAGCACAAATACCAGGCAGTATATCAGGGGTGTGTACCCCTTATATCTACTGTAGCTATATGGACATAGCAGTACCTGACCTGAATATCCAGCCTCCACCAAGGTAGAGTAATCCCCTTTGGTAGACAGCAGCAATACACAAACCACATAATAGGTTGCTACATTGGCTGTACAGGGTTACACAGGTTAAAGGCAACAACTTTAAAGCAAGTCCACCTATATCTGAGCAAGCAGGTAAGTTCACAGGTGACGTCCTGTAAGACTGACTATGACTATGAATCGGACATATCCACACCACCAAAGACCATTGCAACCATATCTCCACATATGTTGCAAGTCTGTGATGAAACAACACAATTCACCCTGTACTGAGGATAAAGAACATGTCATACACACATGCCATGGATATAGGCAACCTGCATCACACAGGTTAGGTGGGAGCATTGCAACCCTGTCCACCCCAGTCATACATGGAGATATGCACATCAACCACACTCCTCTCCTCAACAATGGTGAGCATGTACACATTGCCTACTGATGGCAATAACAGCCTATCTCCATGGGGCATAATAACATTAGTGTCTGCCTCTTACATGAACTCAGGCATGTGCTCAGAGCTCCATCACACACCACAGTCAAACACAGACCTGCCACCATACACACACCATCCACATGGAAGATGACCACTGTCAACCCTCTACACAGAAATGAATGGAGGATAGAGGATTATGCAATCAAGTGTCCAAAATTGGGGGGAATAAGATAGCTCAGGGACAGGCGTGTAATGCAAGCTGCTATAGCCATGATAGCTTGGAGGGTTATGGTGTATATTTAATATATATAAAGCACTTTGTCTATTCAGAATCTTCAGAAATCTTTATCTGTTTAAAAACTTTCATAGCTTGTTGTCTTAGGCTATTTTGTCCCACCCTCCCTCCCTGTTGGTGTCTTGCTCTTATACTTGGTGGCTTTGCAGTTGCCCGCCCCTACTGTGACACACCTCCCAGTCTAGTGTCATTAGCTCATTCTTCTTAATACAGAGAGAACATTTGATAAGGCCTTCTGTTCCTCCTTTTTACCTTTTCAAAAAGTAAAACAAAACTTTTTTTTTTCTTTTTCGCCTGAACCTTCTTGTGTTCTGACTGTCCTTCTCAAACATATTGGAAATATACAGTATATTTCAGAGCATTTGTTATAACTGTATTTGCTATAACTGATTTAAGTATTTTTTCTGGCTTTTTGAATATTTACTGCTTAGCGACTGCATCTTAGCCTGTTTATACAGCTCTGCATTCTATTTAAACTGTTTTGTGTTGATTAACTGTTTTGCACTCTTAAAAGTTATTTGTTGCTTAATTTTACCTGTAGGCTAACACACTCAAGTGTGCTAGCCACTTAAAAGCATTTATAGCATTTACTGTCTGTTTTTTTTCCTTGTCTCTGTAAAAAAAAAAAAAAAAAAAAAAAAATCTCTTGTTTTCCCACCTTACTGAACTAGAGTAGTCCAGTTTCAGAGTTGCTGATCCCTGGGCTTTGTTTTTAGTTCCTGTTACTGATCCATTGCCTTATTAGGAAGGAGGGAAGTTTCTTTGCTTACCAGTGGGAGTGGGAAGCACTGAGCAGCCTTTTTGTCCGAATTGGTGAAGTTTCAGCCAGAAACTAGTAGTCTATTGGTCGTTTTGGGCCAATTCCTAGCTCCTTTCAGCCCCCTGCTATAAAACACGCTAAACACGTTTTCCAGCTTGTACCAACTCTGCACAGATCCTCGTGGTGGCCTGCAGAGTGATCCAAGCAGCAGAGAGCTAAAAGAGTGACTTTCTACCAGATATAAGTATTTTTGTGGCTTTCCCACTGTTATTAAGCTAGCGACTGCATTTCGCCTGTTTTACTGCTACTTTAAGTGATTTCTGCATTTTACACTGTTTATTGCACTTTAAGTTACTAATTGTTGCAAATTGTTTCTGTAGGCTACACACTGAAGTGCGCTAGCCGATTTACAGCATTTATAGCATTTACTGTCTGTTTTTTCCTTATCTCTGTAATAAAACAAAAAAATCTCTTGTTTTCCCACTTTACTGAACTAGAGTAGTCCAGTTTCAGAGTTGCTGATCCCTGGGCTTTGTTTTTAGTTCCTGTTACTGATCCATTGCCTTATTAGGAAGGAGGGAAGTTTCTTTGCTTACCAGTGGGAGTGGGAAGCACTGAGCGGCCTTTTTGTCCAATTTGGCGAGGTTTCAGCCAGAAACTAGTAGTCCATTGGTCGTTTTGGGCCAATTCCTAGCTCCCTTCAGCCCCCTGCTATAAAACACGCTAAACTGTACTGCTGATCTAACCAGCATATCCTATAACTGAAAAGTTCATCTCTACTTGATTCCCAAGTAGACTATTCTCTATCTGTAAAGCCTAGCACTTACTCCTACAGTACTTGCACCTTGATAAAGCATTCTTATTATAGATAGTACCCCACCAGCCTAAAACCCACTTCCCCCGGAGTCCTTTGAAAGTTCTTTATCTACTACTTCTAGTATGTCGAGGGATCAGTTGCTAGTGTCCTCTCCAGCTCAACTGGTAAACCTGGGAATATTGAGGCAATGTTACAATTGCCTCATGTACACAGACAATCCTCTCCTTCTCCCACAAAACACAAATACATGCGGAGATGCAACTATACGGCCAAACTGGAGGCTGAGCTCTCTCAACATAGGACTGGCAAGACCAGACAGGAGGAGAAGGCAACCACACACAATACATACCCAGTCACACATGGTACCATCACAACTTCAAATCATACACATACTCACACAAAGACATACTCGGAGGCTCTGATCAAAAATTTACCAAAACAGCAGAGGCCACCAAAGCAGACACCCAAACAACTACCACCTCACGACCCAACACATGCAACACATAGACCACACAGTCAGAGTGTCAAACAGTCACAGCCCTTAAGGCCAAACAAAATGCCAGACACACTTGTCATTGGTGATTCCATAGTCAGACACACTGACGCCCGCCACCAGACTGAGTAAGGAGAAGGTCACAGTAAGCTGCCTGTCGGGCGCTAGAATCCGCCACATAACGCAAGCACTCAGGTTTCTCAACAGCAGGTACAAGTACGACTCAGTCATTGTCCACGCTGGTGTCAACGACCTGAGACGTACCTCCTTGGACTACATGAAAAGGGACGTCAAGGAGCTCTCTGATTATGTAGCCCAGGCAGGTATGACCCTGACCTTGAGCAGTATCCTACCTTCACCTAGAATGGTGCCACAATACAGTGATAAGATGATCAGCTTTAATAATTGGCTTAAATTCTGGTGTCATTCAAAGGGGATCCAATGTCTGTCTGCCTGGGATGACATGCTGGACAAGCCACGCTGCTCGCAAGGGACGGCTTGCACCTGTCACCCTGGGCTTCCAGATATTGGCAAAGGCTCTTGCCACCCCATAGTGCCTTTTTAGGCAAGGCTCAAATTCTAAACCTACCACCCTAGAACACCAAAAGGAAAAAACTAAGGGTAATGCTGCTCAATGCCAGAAGTCTCAATCTCAAGATGCACGACTCGAGGCCCTTCTCAATATGGAGAACATCGATGTCTGTGCTGTGACAGAAACCTGGTTCAAGGCTCCTGAGAGCACCCCAGCACTAACAGGTTTCACCTCATATCATACGCCCGGCCCCAAAATCCGGACAACACCAAGAAAGGAGGGTGTCCATATTCATAAAGGACACCCACACCTCAAGGTTGGTGGCAACGCACGATGCATCGGAGACCATCCAGGTGCAATTAACCATAGGCAAGACTGCTCTGCAATTTGTAGCATGTTACAGGCCACCCTCTCAAACTCAGGAACCTCACATGGCCTTCCTGAAAACATTGGAGGGATAAATGTATCTCCAAACACCATCATACTAGGTGACTTCAACTACCCTAATATAGACTGGGAACACTACTCAAGCCCGAACACTCTAACCCAAAGATTCCTGGAGTTCATAAACTCAAATGCCATGGAACAACTAGTCACCATCCCCACAAGAGGTGAAAACATACTTGATCTCATCATCATGAACATGGGATCAAAATGTTGAACACCGAAGTATACCCCTCATTGGTGAGATCAGATCATAAACTAATCTCGCTGGAGGTCCTCATCCCGCCCACCTGAAACAAAAAGACCACAGTGAAAAACTTCTCAAAAGCCGATTTCACACTTCTAAAAACTAGTGTGGTCTCCTTTAAGGCCCCTGAGCCAGTGGTAAACATTACTCAAACCGCTGAATCACTTACAAATGCCTTCTACCAGCACCTACAGGACTGCATGGATCAGGCAATCCCAAACAAAACTAAGACTCTCTGTACCAAAGGCAAGCGTCCAGTCTGGTGGACCCCAGCCATAAACAAGCTCTACAACAAAAGGAGGAAGCTACTACAAGATAGAGCAAAATCCTTGAAAGGTAAGACACCTTTGATCATTATAAGTAAAAACTAAGAGCTCTCATAAAATCATCAAAGGCAAATTTTGAGAGAAAATCGCAAGGACTCTAAAGACAATCATAAGGCCTTCTTTAGCTATGTTAGAAACCTAGGAGGAAACTCCCAGATATGCTCAGAATTAGTTCAAAATGATGTGAAAATTACTGAACCTACACACATTGCTAACATACTGGCTGACAGGTTCAGTGCAAACTTCTCCCCCTCCCCAAAAGGAGAGATATCTATTCCAGAGGATTGTAGCCCCCAAACATCTCCAACGCCCAGGTGAGAACTGCCCTCACTAAGGCAAAAACACAGCATCCATGGGACCGGATGGTGTCCCCGGCTGTGTGCTTCATGAACTCAACGAGGAATTAAACCCACAGTTAGGACAGCTGTTTAATCTTAGCCTCACCTCAGGATACGTACCCAAGGAGTGGCGCACGGCGACTGTGGTCCCACTTCATAAGGGCGGTGCCTCCACAGACCCTGGAAATTACCGCCCCATTAGCTTGACAAGCCTTATCTGCAAAGCCATGGAGAGGATCATAATGGAACTCATAAATAAAGACATAGGGAACTTGCAGACTTTGGATCCAACCCAGTTTGGCTTTGTCAAAGGCAGATCCTGCCTCTTAAACTTGGTTGACTTTTTCGAGACAGTCACCAAGGCCATTGATGAGGAAAAGCAGTCCATACAGCCTACCTCGACCTGGCAAAGGCCTTGACACAATACCCCACTCAGGTATCATCGAAAAACTCATCAGCTTGAATGTAAACCCATACATCACAAGATGGGTTGCAAACTGGCTAAGCGACAGAACCAACAGGGTCAGAGTTGCTGGAGCCATGTCAGACTCAAAGCCTGTCACAAGTGGTGTCCCACAGGGCTCAGTCCTGGGTCCACTCTTGTTCGGCATCTACTTTTCTGAAGTACAAGCAAACACAGGAGGGTTATGGCTGACAAAGTTTGCAGATGACTGCAAACTGGGCCATAGTCGAAAACACATCTGACACAGATATCCTCCAGAAGGGCCTCACAGAAATGGATAACTGGTGCCAGAGCCATGGCCTGAAGTTAAATGCCAAAAAATGCATAGTCATACCCTTCGGGAAAAACAAGGTTACCCCTAGCTACCATATAGGTGACAATCCACTGAGCACAGAAAAAGTCATCAGGGATCTGGGGACCCAAGTTGACAGTAGTCTTCGTTTGACACTCATGTTGCTAAAGTAGTTAGGAAAACCTTCTATATCGCCCACCTGATCATGAAGGGATTCACATCTAGATCAAGGGAGGTCATCGTCCCCTGTACTCATCACTCATTAGACCTATGATTGAGTACAATGCCCGTTCGAATGTATCTGACCAGACACCTGATGCAGCTTGAAAGGCCCCAAAAGTTCCTCACCAAAAGGATAAAGGGTCTCAAAAATATGTCTTATGCTGCCCGACTGAAAGAACTCCAGCTTTATTCAGTCTCATACCGCTTGCTCAGAGGTGACCTGTGCCTGACATATAAGGCCATGTCAAACCCAGATTTGATGAATATGCTTCACCTCAAAAATCTAGATCCCTCAGAACCACAAGGGCGGAGACTTAAACCTTGACACGGTTATAAATAGAACGTGCTGGAGGGACAGATTCATCACCCAGAGACTCCCTATGCTGTGGAACAAAATCCCGGTACATGTGAGGCAGAGCACCTCGCTGGCCTTGTTCAAGAGGAATCTTGACCAATGGATGGGAGATCGCAGATATACCCCAGGGATTACTTCAGTGTCACTGCTTGACAGAGGCACAGAAAAATGATAGGTATAGTTTTTATTCAAACTAAAGGGGTGGCGAAAGCCACATAACTATGGGCTAGGCTTATAAATGCCCTTGGGCAGATAGCCTAGTATGAACCTATGAACCTATGAACCTATGAATTATTTGCTAGTAATATCCACTGTTGATGTGCATTTTGACAAACGTATGAGGTCCTGTGACCTTTATCATAATGGAAGTTCTGAAGGTTTACAGGGCACTGTTTTAGAACATGTTGAAAAAAGTAATTATTATGAGCAGGCTTCTATACAAGGAAGCATTACTTATTTTAAAGTTTGGCACTTTAAATCCAAATGGTTCAAACATGTCTTGTAATTGGAAAGTTTTAATTTAATTGAATAATTAAGTATTTAAGTGTGTTAGTAAGGTGTATAAAATTGAGTGTTTTTTATGTGTTTCTTATTCCACTGAAGGCCGTTGATGCCGAGGTGCTAGAATGTATTAAATCTATCTTCTTTTGAAATGGACAGTTGTATTTTATTATTTCGTGTTTTGAGCTTTTTTGTGGTTTAATAAGTGTTTTGGAGCCAGTCCGGTTCCTGGATTCTTGTGTTCTCGTGTCCAGTGACTCGTTGCTTGACCTGCCTAGGACATTCAGACAGGAAAAAGGAGAATTTACACAGTGGAGTATTACACAATATACCATAAACGTGAATGAAAAAACTAATAGAATTCCAACATCACAAGAAATGGAAGGTATAAAACCCTGGGAAAAACTGTTGTAGATGGAAAATAAAAGAAGGAATGGCTATCCATTTTCCTCCATTGGTCAAGGTATGAGTTCTACAATGTCTGCAGAAGTGCAAAAGCAATATGATAAACTTGATAGAATTTGCATAGAGAATTGGCAGTTCATTTAAAAATTTTAAGCCTGAAACGTTACACTCCGAGGTTTAAGGGCTTTTAAAAGCCAAACAACTCATTTTGATGCTGCAGATCAGGAAGATGTCAAGTTCCAAAAGAAATGGGTGTCAGCGGCACATAAATGTTCTACAGAATGGATCACAATTTTGGTGGAAAGGGACATGGTAATGCAGCAAAGACTGAAAGATGAAATATCCACCATTTGCGAAACATTGACTAGGAATACTGCGGACAACAAACTTGACCTGTTTCTAAATGACATCATTGCAGCATTAGCGGATTCAGAACAACAAATTTTGGCTGCCAAGGAAAAGAAACTTATGATGGACTTGGGAAATTATAAGAAAGGCTCTGCCTTTCTAGGGAAGATGAATCACAAGTCACGTTGTAAGAACGTAAGATTCAAAGTCCCTGATGGCGCAGATAAATCGGAAGGGAATAGTAGCATTTATTCGGACTGGAGAGATAAATCGACTGACTGGGACAGTGACAATGTAGACTATCCTGGTTTGCCGGCTGCAAAGGAACCACAGTACATGACAAAAAATTTTCGTGACAACAAAGGGAATTTTAATAACAAAAAAATGGGGGAGAGGCTCCTCAGAAGGTTATGTGCAACAACAAAGAACTAATGCAAACCCGCAACAGTAGTATCAGCAATCCAGGTACAAAAAATTTAAAAGAACTTGACATTGGGGGAAAGGTGTATGTGAATAATAAATATATTGTGAACTTATCGGACATCCTCTGAATGACCATAAAATTGCTGTATTAAATTTAGGTTTGAAATTTGTCCCCACTGTTATACCACGTCGATATGTGATACAAAAGGGCATATTTTACTTGGTAAGAAAGTTACATTTAAAAAACTTTTTTTATAGGAATGTGGATAGTAATAATGATGGTCTAAGCATACTAGACAATTCGACAGATACAGATATGAGCTTTCACTCCTGCTGTTCAGAATTAGATGAACTATGTGAGTTTAATGCCTATTGTAAGCTAGACACAGATAAGGTGCCATATAAATCTCAGTTTATGACTCCATTTAGACACAAGCGTGTTCAACAATTTTCTATGATGGTTAAATATGCAATAGATAATCATTTTGCTGATTCTGAAAAGCATAAAAGTCAAGTAAAGTACAATCTTACTAAGAATGAATGGGATGCTTTGGTCAATTAAGCAAGAAGAAGGATATTATTCTTAAACCGGCCGATAAGGGGAGTAAGCTAGTTATACTTCACTATGAACATTATTTGAAAATGTGCTATGAACATCTTAATGATACAAATGTGTATACAGTTGTTAATATTGAATGTTACCAATAAGCACTTCTAAATTATAATGAACTATTATTAAAAGGAAATAGGTTAGGATATTTCTCAAAAGCTGACATTGAAAAAAAGTTAGATATAACAGGCTGTGAGATGGCAACTTTCTATTGCTTACCTAAGCTACATAAAATTTGACTAACCCCCTGGGAGACTTATAGTGTCAGCATGTCAGTATTTTCTAAATAAAATAGGCATTTTTCTACATCACTATTTGTTAAAAGTGGATAAAAAACAAATATCATGCATACAGGATGCATTTGATTTTCTTAATAAAATTAGAAATGTGCAATGGGAAGAAAATATGTTTTGGCTAGTGAGTGATACTAAGAGCCTATATACTAGTATTAAACATGAATTTGGTCTAGAAAATTTGAAATATGCACTGAATGACAGTCCAGTATCCACATATATTGTGGAACTAGTAGATTTTTGTTTAAAACATAATTTTTTTGAGTTTAATGGAAGGTTATATCATCAGCTGCAAGGTACAGCCATGGGTGCTCTGTATGCATCCATGTACGCAAATATCATGATGGGCTTACTGGAACATAAATATTTGTATAGGGAAGAATGTTTCAGCAAATATGTCCTTCACTACTACAGATGCATAGATGATCTTATTTTTCTCTGTAAAGGAGGCAGAAATCAAATAGATTTGTTCATGGAGAAATTAAATAACAACAGATTTGGATTGACATTTGAAGTCTCAGCCTGTGGTAAACAAGTGTTTTTTCTAGATTTAAATCTTAAAGGAATTGATAGTGGAATGATTTCCACCTGTGTACATAGGAAATTTGAAAATATAAATAATTTTCTCCATGGCTCTAGTTTCCATCCCCAACACCTAGAAAAGTCATTACCTTATGGAGAATTTATGAGAATTAAAGGTTTATATAATACTGATATAGAGTTGGAAACAGAGTATAACAGGACCTTGACAATGTTTATTAATAGGGATTATGAGGAACATCTTGTGAGGGAAACACTTGAGAGGGTGAAAGTTACAAGTAAAATAAATAGGAACATAAGTGCTAATATAGGATCTAAACAGCCCAGTAAAGAACAACAGCAAATGCATGTGGTTTTGACATGTGGTCTGTTGAGTGACCAGGTAGTTTCAATTATTAAGCAATACTGGGAGTATCTTTTGAAATTTAAAGAACTTGCTGAGTTATGTGCTAGACCTGTATTTTCCTTTAGAAAAGGGCATAGTATACAAGATAGGCTAGTACATAGTAAATTCCAAATTCCAAGTGTTGGTATACCTTCTGGGGTACATACAGTAGGTACCATTCCTTGTGGAAAATGTATTTCTTGCCAATATGTTACATTGAATTTTCAATATATTAATAGAATGAAATTTAGAGTTTTATCAAATTAAAGTGCCCATGTAACATGTTTTACATAGGAGAAAGTAAAAGGGCTTTTAAGTCCCAGTTACAGGAGCATGTTAGGGATATTAAAAATTGTAGATACGAAACCCTGGTTGCACAACACTTTTTAAGCAATCATAATGGAAGTCCTGAAGGTTTACAGGGCACTGTTTTAGAGCATGTTGAACAAAGTAATTATTATGATGATAAAAGCAGGCTTCTATACAAGGAAGCTTTTCTTATTTTAAAGTTTGGCACTTTAAATCCAAATGGTTTAAACATTTCTTGTAATTGGAAAGTTTTAATTTGATTGAATAATAAAGTATTTAAGTGTGTTAGTAAGGTGTATAAAATTGAGTGTTTTTTATGTGTTTCTTATTCCACTGAAGGCAGTTGATGCTGAGGCGCTAGAATGTATTAAATCTATCTTCTTTTGAATTGGAGAGTTGTATTTTATTATTTTGTACGTTGAGCCTTTTTGTGGTTTAATACGTATCTCCATATACATTACTACATTACAAGTCTGTGATGGAACAACACAATTCACCCTGTACTGGGGGTAAAGAACACCTCATACACAAATGCCATGGATATAGGCAACCTGCATCACACAGGTTAGGTGGGAACATTGCCAGCCTGTCCACCCCAGTCATACATGGAGATATGCACATCAACCACACTCCTCTCCTCAGCAATGGTGAGCATGTACATATTGCCTACTGATGGCAATAACAGCATATCTCCATGGGGCATAATAACATTAGTGTCTGCCTCTTACATGTGCTCAGGCATGTGCTCAGAGTTCCATCACACACCTCAGTCAAATACAGACCTGCCACCATGCACACACCATCCACATGGAAGATGACCACTGTCAACCCTCTACACAGAAATGAGTGGAGGATAGAGAATTATGCAATCAAGTGTCGAAAATTGGGGGGAATAAGATAGCTCAGGGACAGGCGTGTAATGCAAGCTGCTACAGCCATGATAGCTTGGAGCATTACTATTTGCAAGTAATATCCACTTTTGATGTGCATTTTTACATCTGTATGAGGTCCTGTGACCTTTTCCTGTTTATGTCTTCCAGGTAACATGCAGAGTGCTCACCTACCAGCATTCTCTGTTGGGAAAACGGACATCATCACCCAATATGTGATTGGACATTATACTATAGAATATGAATAGTCAAAGCATGTGTTTGAGGGAATTGAGTATGTGACAGTCTGTATGTATTCTAACATATTGTTTACTATGAACTTTGAGTGAACTCTGAGCAATGAGAAAATGCTGAAAAACAAGAATCTGCCTGAAAGCAGGAAATGTGCCTCATGTGGAAATGCATCCGATTTTCCTTTCTTGTATAGAGATATGATGATGTGAATTGTTTTATGTTTTCGGGTAAACCTTTGATTGGTTAATTGCCCTGTATAATGGTCTAATTGGTTCATCTCTCTGTTTTTGTATTGTCAGCAATATCACCAGTATATAAGCTTGTTTATTCCTTTGTTCTGGGAGTCTCCATGGTGCTTTCCATGAGGCTGTGGCACGTGTGTACTGTAGTTAATAAAAACTGCTGAAAGAGAGAAAGAACTGTATCTGTCTTCATTTTTAAAGTATTCTGAAACGTAACAATACCCTGTCATGTGGACTGAGAGCAGAAGATGTGCAGAACAGGACTGACCTGTGGAACAGTGTCCACAGGGTAAATGATGATGGTCTGCATGGCAGAACTTATGAGCATGTTCAGCATCGGGCCACTGACTTCAAATGCAATGCCCACCAATGGGCTGCTGCTGTAGCCACAGATGGAGGCCCAGGCATCCAGCCCCCACTGACACCCACCGAGAAGCTCCTCACCACACTTGGGCCATGTGCAGAATGCACAAGTCATGACACTGAGGGAAGCATTGTGGAGGTGGGTTGTACACACACACTGGATGAGGAGCATGCAGGTAAGAGCTCAGTGGCGATTAGTACACTAATGTATCAGACATGCATGTATCTATATTGTATCTCCATGCATGTGTTAGGTCCAATTGTAGTTGTGGATGGGGTTTTCTAATGCACAGAGGTGCACATCTATGGTGAGGATAGGACATTGTGTATTATTGCGGTTAGTACTGTAGATGTGCAGACATGTTGCATCCATCCTATACCAAGGCCACATGTGTGTCTGCTGACAATAACTCCCTCTCACAACTACCTAGGACCCTCTGGTCTGCATATGGGACAGCAGCCTGGAGCTGGTGAGTTTTACATTGTTCTGTTGTTGCCTGGCAATACCCCAGGCAGGTGAAGCACATGGAATTTGCCATGCACACAACTATCAGTAATAGCTATATTGCTTTATGTAATAGCTATATTGCTTTTGTGCGTGCTCACTTTTGCTGGGGTTAACTATATTGCATCACAGTGGTCACCGCTGGGGCATGTCTGACATGAATTCAACATTCCTGTAGCATACCTCACAACTTGTCAGTACCAAGATGTCTGGGCAGAGGCTAGCAAATTGTGCTGGACAAATGGCCTAAGGTAAGGTCATGCATGACACATTACTGGTATACAGTGGATATAAATTGTGTACACACCCATCTTAAGATGCAAGGTGTTCCTGTTACATACTAATTAGGATGACAATATGACAATCCGCATCTCTTCCAGCCGTTAATGAGACCATAACAGGTACAGTTCACTTGTAAAACCAAGCATCTGTACTCAAGTATTGCACCTACAAGGCAGGCCACCTGTGAGGGTGGCAGACATCCTATCAGCATGACGTTTCAGTCAGGTATGATACCTCAAGCTGCCATATGTGTCACTACACTCACTGTGGCCTATTTGGCTATAATATCACATACATGGGCATTGTTAAGGCATACTGACCACTTCCAACCACGGATATGTTTCAAACATATGAATATTCTATACACATCTGTACAGATGACTGTACAATGGTTTAACCTGCTGCATGTGAGGCAGATGCTGTAACCACACTATATAAAGTAATGGCAGTGGGAGGTGGTCACCAGCCATGTATGGTATACACAACATAAATGGTGTATGCCACACATGATATGATCCTCACAGACACACACACACACACACAGACACACACACACACACACACACACACACACACACACACACACACACACACACACACACACACACACACACACACACACACACACAGAGAGAGTTGCCAGCATTAGGATTAGAACTCCTGCCTATCTAGGTAGTGCTACACAGCTATAAGACACGCCTCAGAGCTTATACATTTCCACCTCTTCCAAAGGCACTTCTAAGGTGGATGACATCAACAGGTCTACTAAAATGGAGTGAAGGGAAGTGTAAAGGATAGTACACAAGTCAAAAATGGTATAAGCCAGACAATACATGATTCACACACACATATGCATACACAAACATGCCAGCATTGGGATTAGAACTCCTGCCTATATAGGTATTCCTACTATAGTACTACACAGTTACCGGATGCGTCACAGAGCTTATACATTTCCAGTTCAACCAAAGGTACTTCTAAGGTGGATGACATCAACAGGTCTATTAAATTATAGTGAAGAGAAGTATAAAGGGTAGTACACAGGTCAAAAATGGTATGAGCCAGATAGTACATGATTCACACACACCTGGCACAATTGGGATTAAAACTCCTGCCTATCAATGTATGTTTATTATAGTGTTATGTAGTTACCGCACATGCTACAGAGCTTACTGAACTTTCACATGGCCAAAGCTGCTGATAACTGCACAGGTGTGGTAAAGTATTAGAGGTGCGAGACAGTCTGGCTTCTGTTCCACCCGTACATCATGCTAGTTCTTTCTGTCTTGCACTTCAACTAGCATTATGGCTTGGCACTTCACCAGGTTATTGTATCAAGAAGTGTGGCACAACTGTGAGTTGTCAGCAGTACTTGGTTATCACAGATGTCACCCTTAGCACTTACTAGTTATGTCCACCCCTCCTGGCCTGTTTAGAGGGTGGTTATCTGTGCTTTCACCCATTAACCTGGTGCACTTGTTCATTCTGCGGGACTATTGCAACTGCCACATGTACACTGGCAACCCTCCCCTCTAAACTCCAAGCACTCAGACCTGTGAGGGTTACCCATATATCACCCAATGTGGACATATGCACTCTCAGCAAAGACAGGACTAGCACATCAAGAGGATAAGATCAACACCTGCACCACACCATGTGGAACATGTAGCTCACCATGACACCCACTTTGACAGCCATGACATACAGTGAAAAGCCACACATCCACTTTCACAGAGGCACTCAATGGACATCTACCCAAACAGCACAGACCAGCAAGGCAGATACCCACTCAGACACGATGACATGGCACATGCCAAGGTACACATATTTAACCTGCACAGTGTGCCCCCAAACTAAGCCCCTAAGCCTGACCACCTTGCACAATACAGTGATCATGGGTAACTCAGAACTGAGGCACACACATCCCACTCACTAAGTTGAATATGGAGCAGGAAACAGCCAAATATCAATCACATGCCAGCATCTAACATATGACACGGCCAGTCATGTCACTCCACAACAACTATGAGTATCACTCCATATCCATGTGGGTGTAAATGACTTGGGACACACCTCCTCGGACTACATGACAGGAGACATGGTTGAACTCTCTGATTATGCGGTCCAGGCAAGTGTGACAGTATTCCTGGGCAGTGTACCGCTGTCACCCAGAATAATGCTGCAGTAATATCAACAGGTGGTTGACTGCAACATTGGCTTACATATTATGTGTTATTCTCAGGGGATCCAGGACCTCTCTGCTTGGGATAGCATGACTAACAGAACCCAATGACTTGCCATGGATGTCCTACATCTGTCACCGCTGGGTTGCCAGGTACTGGCTATGTGTCTTTTCACCCCTATGGTGCCTTATTAGGCAGTGTTCCTAATGTTATTACCACCATAACAGCTACACATGTATGCAATATGAGGGTCATGCTGCTCAATAGTAGACGTCTAACTATCAGGATGCAGTTGTTGGAGTGGAGGACACATATCTGCTGTAATGGAGAGGTGGTTCACAGCAGCAGACATCAGACCTGCAGTATCAAGCTATGACACATTCTGCAGCTGTAAGCCCCCAAACCTGGACTACACCACACCTACATAGGTGGTGTCTCCATATTTATTATGGATAGGAACCCTTCCAGACTAGTATCCCATCATAATACATTGGAGATACTTCCGGTACAACTTCCTTGTGGGTAATAGTGCAATCCAGACCATAGCCTGCTATGAGTCCACATCTATGTCCCTAGACTGTCAATGCACATTCCTCAACACCCTGCCATCTCTGATGGTCCAATGCAATACTGACATAGTATGAGTCTTCAACTACCCCTCCGTCACCCAGGGAATGTAGCCAATTGTGAGTACAGTAGCCCAACACTTCTGGGATTCATCATTTCCATTGACCTAGACCAGCTCATACTGACCCTTGGTAGATGATGCAACAACCTTGTCCTGTGTTGAGCACTTAAATATGGGACCGTTGCTCATTTGCAGATGTCAATCCCTGCATGGTGAGATTCACACAGGCTGTAAACAATATGGAGCTCAACATGTCAGCCACACTCCCCACAAAGATAACCACCTGGCAAAAACTCTCCAAAGCTGACTTTGCAGCCATGAAAACAGGGGTGGATGTCTTCACTGCACCCATGGCAATGGTATGTAGTTGCATGACTGTGGAATCATACACATAGGCACTGTACAAACTGGTACATCAATGCATAGCACTTGCCAGAGCCAAAAGAACCCAGACACTGTCCTCCAAACACTGAGAGACAATGTGATGGTCCTGTGCCATTACTAAAGTGTACATCAGAAGGAGGACACTGTAGCAGGGAAAAGTGGTGTCCCATGACTGTTGAACTCCCTTATTAGCATCAAACACAACTTTGGATCCCTTGTGGAATCCCTGACAGGCATCTATGGCAGCAGAGATGCAGCAGACACTGATGACAGTCACAACAGCCTTGATAGTTACATCAACAACCTCCACAGCATTAAACACAAGTGCGGCGAGTTACTGCACAAAGTTAATATCTATCCTGAGACAACAGATATTGGCCACAGTCTTGACAACATATTCAGTGCCAGCTTTACCCCTCTCCCCCCACAAGTGAAGTGCTGAATGAATGTGTATTCTATATCCCATTTCTTTTCTAGGCATCTGTGTGTCACCAAGATGTGGCCCTTCAGCAAGGCCACAGGGTATGGCAGTGTGGTGACACATCCACCATGTCATAGGCAGGGTACAGTATGTGCACAGTAATTCCCGGTCTGTAACGCAGTGATTGCATATGCCTCACAGATTATAGGGCTGAAGGTTGTACATAGGTACACATTGACATCTGTTGTAGAATGGAGAATAGTACATGTTCTAGTTTGGACACACCTCCGATTACTAATAACCACAGCCACAAGGGATATTCATCAAGACACACTAGGATTAACACACAAACACACACACACACACACACACACACACACACACACACACACACACACACACACGCACACTTGCCAGTACTGAGACCCATAGGCTCATTGCTTCATAGGTGTGTAGTAGGTGAATGAGCCTGAAGGCTCTATAAGGCTAGCCCAAGGGAATACCTTGGCATCAGGCCACATGACAATAGTCCCCAGTGTGGCTCAGGAGTATAGTCACTGGAGAGGTCCCCAGGGGTGGGTACTGTATTCCCCATCCACTCATCCAGGCTTCTCTTGTGGGTGAGCAGTGATGTGCACTGCTTCCCATGTATGTGATCTATATTCCATAACATGGACAGTGTATGGGTTGTGCACATGTCCCACATGCATGTTCTTTGACTTGTGAAAGTGAGCTTGAGGTCTTGGTGGCATGTTGTGTGGACAGATTGGTATCTTCTGATGTAGCATTCCTGACCTCATTTGCTGAGACCTGGCTATGTAATCGAGGTAGTGATTGCACCTACACTGACAGTATGATACGGGTATTCAGTGGAGTTAGTGGCATCTGTCCATATAGGGCATGTGTATAAGGCATGGTATTCCCTTTGTGAGGTACATTTGCATCTACAGTTGTTGCAGGTGTCCAGTTGGGAACATGGCAAAAGGGCCACTGTACTCATTGATTGGGCTATTGAGGGGATGGAACAGGGTGCCATGTCCTTTTGCTTGCTGGATAACACACACTCAGTCACGAGATGTAACAAATCAAAGTACTTTCTGATGTCAGTGGCACTGTTGTGGTCAACAGCCATGTAGTCCACTGCAATCACACCATGGTACTATCTGTGAGGCAATATGCAGTGGAACTACCAATATAGTGGTTGTTGCCTAGCCAAGTGTGTTTGTATACGATGCGTGGGTGGAAAGTGGTCTCTGAGTAATAGAAGGGTTGTCTATATTGTTCACTAATCCATACTGTCATGTAGTCATTGTACATGGCACTAGACATTTAGGGCTGTGGATTGTCAACACCAACCTCTACAGTGTTTGACAACTGTTGGCCTTGTAATGTGGACATTGTGACATATACTAGGTCCCCAACATAATAATTTAGCAAAACCCACCCCCAATGGATCCTGTTATTACACAATCACAGCACCCCCCACACAGGATACTAATGACAGAAACACACACACACACACACACACACACACACACACACACTTGCCAGTCCTAGGTTTCAAACCCCTACCTAGCTATGTATTGCTGCTACAGTGTACTGCATTTATCGCATGCACCATGGAGCTTATAGGATGGATGTTGTCCCAAGGTACTTCTAAGGTGAGGAACATCACCAGCCCTTGTAAATACTGGCATTGGGTGATGTAGTGGGTGAGAGATTCCAAAAAATATTTTACCCACCATACACATTTACATTTGCTAGGGGTAAGGTTCAAACCTCTATCTAACTATTTTTTCAGACTATTATTGTTTCGCAGTTACCACATGCACCACTGACCTTACATGGTTTAGGATTGGCAACAGGTACTTTTAAGGTGGATGATATCTGCAGGACTGCTAAAGTCAGGCACTAAGATGTGTACTGGATGTAAATGGGGCCAACATCTTTGAGGTATGGACATACATATGTACACACACAAACACTTACTAGGGGATGACATTCAAACCCATACCTATGTAGTTATTGCTTTTACAGTGTACCACATTTATCACACATGCCACGGAGCTTATAGGCTGGATGTTGTCCCAAGGTACTTCTAATGTGAGGAACATCACCAGCCCTTGTAAATACTGGCATTGGGTGATGTAGTAGGTGAGAGATTCCAAAAAATATTTTACCCTAAACACACATTTGCCAGGGGTGATGTTCAAACATCTATCTAACTATCTTTTTGGACCATTATGTTACACGTTTACCACATGCACCACAGACCTTACATGGTTTAGGGTTCTCAACAGGTACTTCTAAGGTGGATGATTTCTACAGGACTGCTAAAGTCAGGCACTGAGATAAGTATTGGTTGAAAATGGGGCCAAAATCTTTGAGGTACGGACATACATATTTAGACATATGTACACACACAAACACTTGCCAGTGATGAAATTCAAACCCATACCTACATAGTTATTGTCGCTGCGGTAGCATTGTCGCCTCACAGCAAGATGTTGTCCCATTCGATTCTCAGCTAGGGCGTCTTCTGTGTGGAGGCATGCATGAATGAGCATGCCTTTGTTGAAGGTTGCGCATCAGGGCCGATAACTCAGCATGTAAAATCCACTACCAAACATTAGTGGACCGGAGTTCCGCTGTGGCGACCCCTAACCGGTATAAGCCAAAAGACACAATAACAACCTACATAGTTATTGTCACTACATCGTTCTGCATTTATCACAAGCACCACAGAGCTTATATGTTGGCAAGCTCTCCAAAGGTATCTTTGAAGGTGAGTCAGATCAGCAGCAGTGCTAAAGGAGGGGTAAGGGAAGTGTTGTAAGCATAAATGCCCACAAAATCAGATCTCTACAAGGATATACACACTCTCTCTCACACAAATACTCACATTTACACAGTTGCCAGGATCAGAACTCCTACCTAACTAGTTTGCTACACTATAGTATTAGGCAGTTATCGCAAGCACCATGGAGCTGTCCAAAGGTGTCTGTGAAGGTGAGTGACATCAGCAGCAGTGCTGAAGGAGAGGTACAGGAGATTTAGTGAGTGTGAATGGCCTTATCCACATTCATCTAGAAACACACACACACACACATACTCACACTCAACTTTACATTTGACAGGACTGACATTACAACTGCTACATGGATACCTATTTGTACTGTAGTAACCAGGGAGGGTTGGAATCCAGTTCAGGGTTTTGTGTGCTACAGCTACACCTAGCAAACTGTTTCTGCAGGATATCTGTATATAGGTTGCCAATATGGAGACACAATGGGCTTAACATACAGGGGATACTTTAACTATTGTTGTCTGTGCTGCTTGTGTGGCATGTTTGGTTGTAGCATAGATGTTCTGACATATGTACTGCTTTGCACAATGATGTGTCATGTCATCAACTACTGACAGTTATCATTCTTTGCTTACAGTTATTTGCCGGGAAATGCAAGATGAATGAAACTGAGACCAATATTCTGAGGCATATAGACCACACATTCTGGCACACACCTGCCATTGTGGAGGGGTAGCTACAGAGTATAGACTGCTGTTTCTGTGTAAATGGTCCAGCACCTTGTTAGTATGCTGCCTGGGGTTCCCCTCCTTGTGCTTTTCTCAACCTCATGGGAAGGCCATAGCCTGCTGGGGCCATACCTCTCAGCTGTACAGATACACCCAGGTTATCCAGAGGCAGGGCTCCTAATATATCTGGTCAGTTTACCTTCATTTTGTGGTTTACAAGTGGTTTTGTGGCTATTCATTCATGGGTTTGCAGTTGGGAGTATTATGGGTGGACACTAGAGTTTCAGACTTCACACACTCCATGACATCCATGCTTTTACACCCCACCTCTGTTATTCTCTCCTCCACCTAACATTATGTAAGCAATATCTCAGAGGTATCCCCATAGTTGGGCCTTTATCCCATTAGTATTTATGGCCTGATCCACAGTCCTTGCAGTAGGACATGGGGAGGCATGCTACTGGCATTTGTCAACATGGCCCTGCATTTGTTTTCTGTTTACTGTTAGGTTGTTAGTTGGGAACCCCCCCCCCCCTGACATTCCATACATTGGCACTATGGGTGAGGCATGGGCCTTTGCCAGAGGACTGTAGGCCATTTGAGAATGCTGCAGGCCATCTGTTACTGCATTTCTACATGGGATTGTGGGGGAGTGCACACCTGCAAACTTTAACATATGAAATGACTGTACTGGTATTTCGGTTACTCTGTTGGCTTCCATTTCCTATTGTATTGTGACCTATCATGTAGAAAGGAGACATATTATTAGAGTACACATCTTAGATCTTAATGGCATATATTTCAGTTTTAGACTTCTTACCCTTCAGAACTGGAATGCAACTGCCAGACCTGTTGTAGTATGTCTGTGTAGGTCTGGTGGGGGGGCTGTTCACCATTGCCATCATTTGGGGGTCTTAGCCCAGCCTTTCTTTATGGTCATCTACCCTTGTTCTGCTGGGTGAGGGTGGTGGTAGATATGTGACCCTCACTGACATCCATGTGTGTGACCTATTGAAACCCACAGTTATTTGGGCCATCGCATGTACTGCAGTGGGGGTTGTCACCTTGTGTAGTGCTGCCTAGTACGTTGACACCAGCATTTATTATGAATTACCTGCTGTCCCATATAGCTGTCTGCTGCTATCCCATTCAGCCACCCAATTCCCTTGCATGCTTGCATCCATATCATACATACAGGTATGAGAACATACTACTCCATTCAGTAATTGAAAGGAATAGAGACTTACCTTGTTGCTGGGCCAGTATTGAGGACAGTGCTGGAGGGCTGACTGTGTTGGATGCACATAGTACACTCCTTGTACATGGTAAACCTCAGGTAGTGTCATGTTTGGCATCCCTTTTACTGTATGTGCCAGTCAGAGGGAGGTATTAGTCCCTGGGTCCCTACAGTTTCTGTGTGTGTGTGTGTGTGTGTGTGTGTGTGTGTGTGTGTGTGTGTGTGTGTGTGTGTGTGTGTGTGTGTGCTATGCATTGCCTCTTTGCCAAGGCCTGGGCATACTGTGCATGCCTCCTGCTGCCTACAGAGTCAGGCTCAGGATGTTCCTCCTCTGAGTCCTTCTGTGCCTGTGCTGGCCTTGGCAATGGTGGGGGGGGGGGCTATGTGGCCCTGCCCCGTGCTGTTCCTGCTGCAACTGTTTCCACAGGATCATATTGTGTAGCATGGCATATACTATGAACATTTGTGTACATGTAGCTGGGAAGTACTGCAAGGCTCCACCGGATATGTCAAGGCAATGGAACCGTGACTTGAGCATCCCAAACACATGCTGTACAATGTTCTTGGTTTGTGCGTGTGCCTCATTATGGTGTTCTTGTTGGATGTCTGTGCATTTCTGATGGGTGTCATCAGCCACGTCTCCAGTGCATAGCCAGCATCCCCCACTAGATGGCCATATGGGATGCCCCCCTGGCAAACGCCTGATAGAGCTGTGAGCAATGCCAGATGTGGGAGTCGTGATAGCTTCCAGGGCTGCCAGCACACACATATTCATGATACTGCCCTGGGCATCACACATGACCTGGCAGTTGATGGAGGGGAAGCCCTTGTGGTTTATGTAGACCCTGCCCCACTCACCGGGTGGTGCTTTGATGTGGATGTGCATGCAGTCTATAGCACCAACTACCTCAGGGTATTCTGATATACGGTGGAACAGAAGCATACGTGTGGTCAGCGCCTCACAGGCGGTGGGGAAATATATGTGCTCATTGCCATGTTGTGTCATGGCATCCAGGAACTGGTGGAGTACCCTTGATGCTGATGCCTGTGAGACCCCCATGATATCCACAGTTGATGTTTGGAAGGTACATGTGGCTAGTATTCTTAAGCCTAGACATACCTTGGTATCCACTGGGATGGGTTCCCCTCTATTAGTTCTGTGTGTAAGGCATGGCTGGCACAGCTCAATGATTTGCTGTAGAATGTCCCTATCCACCCTATAATGCTCTACTATCTCCAGCTCATGTAGGTCCTGGTAGGTTATCCTGGGTCTGTACACTCTTCTCCTCCTCCTCACTGTGGGTTGGTTGTCAGCATTCTCCTTCTCATCACCCTCAGTCTCTAGCACATATTAATGGAGTAAAGCAGCAGCAGCCTCTAAAATATTTAGTTATTTTTGCCAGTTAAAAATCCCCCATCTGTGTACAACGGTGGTGTAGAGTTTGTGGGGAAAAAACTGTCTGTATGGTGTTTGCATAGTTTATATTAGTGTGTTGGGCTGCTGCATGTGCAGTTGGCTGATTCTGATACATTCCACCTGCCAGCTATGCTAGTTCTCCTTGATTGCCTTCCTACTGCTGTTTCCCCTTCCCACTTCCTCCCTATTTAAGCCCTGAGGTGTGCCACACATAACCTGTGCTCAAATGTAAATAGCTCTGCTATTTCCTGTGTTTTTTTTTTTTTTAAGCCCGCTGCACACAGCGCACGCCCATTTAGCTAATGAAAGCACTTTTAAGCAGAAATGGCCCTCCCTGGACGTGAACACACTCTGCATTTCATGGAATAAGACAATACAGCCACAGACACACTCCCTTCCTTAGCTGTGCTTAGCTAAGAGCAAACACAGGCCACAGAGCTCCAGTGGGCTTACAGCAAGCATGACACACCCCCTTATGAAATCATTCAGCTCTTACACTTGCACTGTTGTATTGCTGCACCTACACGGTCAGGTACAAGCTGACACTTTGAGGAAATCTGTGATTCAGTATAACGCCCCTCATTTGCATACCCCAGTGTTTACGTCCTTAGTTTCTGCACTTAGACGGACCCTTTCCCCTTGACAACCAGTGCTCCCTGGTATTGTTTACATCCTGCATGCCATCGACTATAATGACAGAATGCAGAATTATCGTAAAATTGACTTTCCTCATTTTTTTTTTTTTTTTTGGCACGATCCCATTTGCACCCCACTGCCCTAAGCTAAAACGGCCATCATCAGCCAAACAAAAAAAAAAAAAGTTTATTTAAAAAAAAAATAAACATTTATTAATGCCAATGGCCTTATATCTGGCTATTGGCTTGTGTGTTTGACTGCAATACATGCTTTCCACGAGCTGCCCTGCCTCCATTTGCTCAGATGCAGAAATGTATTCAGTTACTAACTGAATACATTTCTGCTCTGACACTGTTCCTGCATGGAGTCCAGCCACTTTCGTGGATCGCAAAATCACCTCATTTGCCTGCATGGTTTTCCATGTAGGAACAGTGTAGGGCTGCTCATGCGCATGAAAATGGCACTTTCCTGGATCGCTCGGTGGCCATTTTCTGTGCAGGAGCTTCTACACTGTTCCTGCACAGAAACTGGCCATTCCTAAATCCCAAGGTTTGTAACTTTCTGCACTGATTCCATATGTAAAAGGGATAAACTGTCACACCAGTCTTTAAGGTTGCTATCCCATCTAAATACAAAATCGGGGAAATTACCAATTGTATCCATTAGCTGTTTATCTGTTCTAATAAATGCCCAATTTTTATTTACTATGGGAATTAAATGTAGAAATAAATGCATTTTTTGTATTTTTTGCTTGTTGCACACCACTTTCTCATTGTGAAAAAGGTGTCACCCTATTACCTGATGCCATTATTCCTATAGTTTAATTTTGGATACCATTTGTAGAAGAAGAAACTTCTCCATAAGCTTCACCAAATACCCTGGCATGATGGTTTTGTAATAAGGGAATATACTGGCCTGATAGTATCTTCTTAATGATCTCAAAATGTTATATTGTTTACCATCTGCATCGGATAACCACTGTTCACAAACATCTTATCTATATAGTGTATTTCATTTAAGAAGTCAAACATATCAGTTACCATTCTGGTGGCCCATACCATCTGTCCCTTTATAACAGCTTTTTTGACATGGTATGGATGGTTACTTGTAAAGTGCAAGTATTTATTTGAATGTTTTTTTCATAAAAATACAAGCTTTTAAACCAGCCTCCATTCTAATTACTTCTACATCTAAGTAAGATATAGAATTCACACCTAACTGGTATGTAAACTTCAAAAACTCAGTTGTAGTATTTAAAGATTGTACAAACTCTGATATTAAATCAACATGCCATTCCAAGCAATAAACAAATCATGTAAACAACAAACATACATCCTAACATACTTGAAAAATCCACTGTTACATAAATAACATAATTCCCATACTAACATAACCAAATGTGCATATAATGGCCCACAAGGTGAGCCAATGGCCACACCTCTTACTTGTTTAAAATACTGTCCATCATAATACAAAAAGATGCTGTGTAAAACCATTTTAAGCAAATGGGAAATTGTATTTATCTTATCCTGTTCAACATGTACGTAGTCAGTAAAATATTTAGTAAACCATTCTATTCCAATAATGTGTGGGATGCAAGTAAATAAGTCTTTTACATCAATTGTCAGAAAAAAAACTTCTTTGAATGGTTGTAAGTCATTACATTTCACCATAACATCCCAGGAATCCCGGCAAAGATGTTTAACAGGAACCAAGTAATGCTTTAGTTGTTCATAAATAAATTTTGCTATATTGTACATCTTTGAGGAAGCACCATCAACAATGGTTCGAAGGGGGGTTATATAAGTCTTTATGTAATTTTGGCACACCAAAAATTGTGGCCAACTTAGGAGCTGTATTACAAATATAATTATATTGCTCCACAGTCAGATGACCCTGGGTTAACATATCATATAAAAAACAATCTACTCTATTATATGAAATATTGATTTCATTCAGGGATGCCTCAGAGTCCTCATATAAGAGTTGGAGCATGCGTTGTTTATAGTCCACCTGGTCCATGATAATGATACCCCCTCCTTTATCAGGCTGCATAAATCAAAGAGAGCCTGATGTTTTAATATCATCCATTAAAGTACGTTGCACAGATGTTACGTTAAAGGAAACCAGAAGGGTGTTGTTTTCAAGCAAATGTCTCAAATCCAGTTCACATGCATCCTCAAAGGTTTTTAACATAGGATGCAGGTTAGAGTTTAAGGTATATCTCACAAATCCACACAGACAAAGAGAAACATCATACGGCTTTTGCTGTGGTAAGGCAGTCAGCACTCATCAGCTTGCCTTGTTTTAATAAGTAGTCAGTTAACAGTAATTCTTTAGTTAGTCAAGGACATTTAGTAAGAATAGTTTAGTATTGTTTTCTGCATCTGTAAGAATCTATCCAGTTATATTATTTTTTATATCTCTGTGGTTGAAACTCTGTTGCTTATTGTATTCAGTATTCTTCTGTTTACTTTTTTATTATTTATCTTTAGATATTTTAATAATTTCCATTATGGCTGGACCTTTGGAGAAATAGTTTTAACATCTTGAGAGTACTTATGCTTGTTTTAGTGACACTGTGGCCACTCCAGAATGCTTTGCTGCTTTGGTCACACCATACCATTTGTATTAGTACTAATTTTACACAGTATAATTGGTTCACATTTATAAGAGCCATAGGGTAGCTGACTGGTGGTGTGTGAATTACTTGTGTGATTCTCAAAAACTGTGTGATTACCTGAGAGTCTGGGTAGAAAGAGGCACAACTAGTAAATCTGTGCCAGCTTTTCCCCAAGTGTGTGTGTGTGTGTGTGTGTGTGTGTGTGTGTGTGTGTGTGTGTGTGTGTGTGTGTGTGTGTGTGTGTGTGTGTGCATCAACTACTGGGAGCAGAGTTACAGAGCTACAAAGTGGTCAGTGTGGAGTTTTATGTGGGTCTGGAGAGAGAAGGAGAGTCCAGCCCCAGGTCTGGAGTGTGCTTTCTGTGTGCTCTTAATGGAAATTGTGCTTGGTGCAGGAGCTGCACATGAAAATACTGTGTGAATCCATCTTTGCTCTTAGTGGCCATCCCTCACCAGAGTCAGTGGTGAGGACTGAGACTCTTTGATTGCTGGCCTAGAGTAGGGACCCATCACAGTGACAATGATGATGATAGTGATGATGAGGATTCTGGACCTACCCCCTGTTCAAGTCCTCATGCCTGCACTCTGGAGGAAACCACAACACAACCATAATTGAGGCAATTATTCAGAAGAGATTCAGGAGGTCATCAATGATGTGTTCCCAACAGTAATGGGGTCCTTCTTTAAGAATATGGTGCAGGCTATGTGGGATTCGTTCAAGGTGACAGCTCATGAGGTAGTTCAGGAGTCTAAGGCATATCAATCTGGTCCCACTGGTGCATAAATAATGTCTATGTGCTCCACTCATGTTATGCTGCCAACATGATGATCACCATTTTACTGATTGGACTATATATGCACTTTTGTGCATGCATATCATGTATGTATCATGCTTATGTGTTATTGTCATGTGATATTTACTTCTGCTTCAATGTGGGCATGACACACATTAACATATTATACTTTCCTCCCACATTCAACTTTCCATGCATTGTGGCAGCTAAGCTGCAGCTAGTGCTGTAAGAGGTAGCCTGTGTACATGTATTTTACTGTGCAATTGACAGACAACATATGCTGTCCATGCTCCACTAATGGTGTGTTTTATCATATCAGGTATGCACAACAGACAGATATGTCATTCCATGTGTTTTGGATGACAGTTGTCACGATGTCCCACTGCCATGATATGGTGTTGTGTGTCATGGTTGGTGATGCCATGTGGGATCATATATATATATATATATATATATATATATATATATATATATATATATATATATATATATATATATATATATATCCTGTCTATGTGCAGCCCACTTTTTGACTTAATCAGACATCAATGTAGCATTAATCTGTACACAATGCTACAGATAATACATTCTTTAATAGTAAAATACACTGTGTTTGCTGTATGTAGCATTTTCACATTGTTTACGTATTAACATTTGTTTATACCTTCCACAAGTAGTTGTACACATTAATTGAATGCATGTATGTGTGAACATTGATATGTACTGACACACAAATGTACCATTAACATGTGAGCATTCACTGAGTTACTGCTGATGTGCTATAATGATGCTCACAGGAGTGTCCTCTGCTCTGTAATGAGCAGGGTTGTTGACATACATCAGTGTTTTTTTAATCGACATTTGCATGACACTATATGTGTATGTGCTTGTAGTTCTTAGCTTGCTTACCTATGCATGTTGATGTGACATGATTATAAATTACTGCGTATGTGTGTTTTATACATGTCCAGATCTGTGGACATCAGCAATCAATCTGGCCATTTGACATACATTTTTCATTTGGTTAAATGTATTTCTCTTTGGCTTCTACAGCATCCTGTGTGCTATACACATGCATTTGCATTGTGTCAACTTACCTTGCCCTGCTTTACCCTTATGTTGTCCCAGGTTGTCCACCTCCCTTCCACCTTTATATTTCACTATTATTTTTTGCAGATATGTTTGCCTTTGTTGCATCTAATGACCATTACCATATATTAATTAGACACAGTGAGCATGTGCTAATTGTATGGGCATTTACAATGTGTGGCATGTGCACACAAGTTGTTTTCTATTGCCTGTAATACATCCTTTTACTCTTATACTTATGTGTTACCCAGTGTAGTTTTTTTCACATCCATGTGCACAACCAGCTGTACTGTTACCTTTTTTGAACATATTATTATGTGTTATTTGGTGTATGTATGTGTATCAACATTGATTTCTGGTAGCATTTATGCCACTGACAGGCATACAGAAACATCTACACCTGTGTGTTGCCTTTGGCATGGCATATGTGTGTAACATATACACATCCCATTACATGTTTATTTGGGTTGTGCATGCCTACTTGTGTATGTAGCAGCTTTTGTTGATTTTCTGCAGTACTTCTGTTTTGCATTGTGTTTCATTGTTTACCTTTTACATGCATGGTTGTAGGTTTGGTTCTGTCTTGCTGTAGTTATCTGGCATTGTTAGACCTGCATTTGCTGACCTGTGATGTGGCTTGACTTACACCTTCAAAGCTGATGGACTAATTGGATATGTGCTTATTTCTCCTAAGTGTGCTGTGATTCTGCTTTATTACCTTGAACAGACATCTACCATTGGTCAGACACATCCAGGTATGACTGCCATAGAGTTTGTGACTTGTCATAAAGTGCATAAGTAGATATGTATTTCTGCATTTCATCAAAGCTGGTATGCAACGCTACCCTGGTTGTCAACTTTCCATTGTCTGTTTTGTGCAGTGTGCCGACCTATTCTTGCTGTTTTTTTCTGGCATTTGTCTGTCTTGTGTTGTGCTGTTAGCCCTGTGGGTATAGATGCTATGATGACCTTCTCCTCCTTTTTCTCTATCTTTACCTTTCCTTCTATGCTTAAAAAAAGGGGGGCCTACTCTGACAAAAACAAATAAATAAATAAATAAATAAATGCCCATGCCCTGCTGAATTTCCCTCAGAATTTCTAATTTCAACATGTACATTTGTATTTCCCAGAAAAGTCTCAAACTCATTGTTAGCAAATGTTAGCTATGTTGATGTGGCTGTGATTGCCCTTCACCTTAAATTTTTTATTAGAAAATTTGGAGTCTGTAAGTCTTGGTCACTATATTTTTTTTAATATGTGTGCTATGGAGGTAAGCATATTTGTTTCTGTTGTAACTATATATTCTTACATATATATATATATATATATATATATATATATATATATGCATATATATATATATATATATATATATATATATATATATATATATATATATATATATATATATATATATATATATATATATATATATATATATATATATATATATATATATATATATATATATATATATATAAATATACAAACAGCATTGCAGCTTTGAAGCACATATTTTATATTGGAGGATGAATTATGGCACTATCCTTTGCTGTGTTAAACATTTCCGGGTATCTTTCTGAAAAAGCATGTTATGAATTCCATGTGGCTTACATTGGGGTAGATTTCTTTTTTAACATAAGACAGTTACATTCTGTAGTTGTCCTTAACATTACTGGAGTGATTCTGTTTGACACACACACACACATATATATATATATATATATATATATATATATATATATATATATATATATAAAATTATCAGGATGCTTGAACTGTCATCATCTTTCCATAACTTTGTTAGTGTACAATATAACTGGACAACCATTTCTCATTGCTTATGGATTATTTGCAGATTTGCTTAGTGTGCCATTGATACAGCAATACTCCATTCCGTGCTGAGCTATCCTGATTTTCTTGTAGTACACTTATATATTACATTATCTGCAAGTTTCACACTCATACCAGTATAATGCACCAGATTCTATTAGCTTTACAGAATCTGGCAGATAGTGTGCATTATATTACTAAACTGCAGAGTTCAGCCAAGCCTCTATACAGATTTAAGCATGTTTGCAAAGCATGGCAAAGGATGCAGGATAATTCCATATTTGAAAAATAAAAATTACCTTGTATATGATAAATATCCACCACACAACTCATCATCTGAACCAAGTGTGGAAACATCCATTTCCATAAGGAGGACGAATAACCAAAAATGGAAGGAAATGGTAGATGCAGGATAACATGGAGAGTGTGTAACACATCTAAATAAGTGGCAAAAAATTAAAAGCATTCTTCAAAATCAGGGAGAATTAAGAGCATCTACTCCTCACACATACATAAATATATGCATACACACATACATACATACAGTCACACACACACACACACACACACACACACACACACACACACACACACACACACACACACATCCACACACACACATCCACACACACACACACACACACACACACACACACACACACATGCACACTCGAATATTAAGCACTTATATTCTGTACATGATGGCAAACGCAAGCAGAGATCCTGGAAAAATTGAAAAATAAAAAGAAAAAAACTTTCCTATGCTAGTGATTCTACACTCCTAATTTTGACCATGGCTTCTTTCACTTTCATTCTAACAGACAGAGGTCAATGGGATTATAGCTCACCTTAACCCTTGATGTCTTTACTCTATATTCACCTGATACTTGAATAGAAGAACTGGAATCAAATATAAACCTCCATTAATTCAAGTATCGAGCTCTCACTGTAGTCATAAATTTTTAGTTGCATATACAATCCTTTCCTCTTCATTATGAGATACTTTTAAGCATTAATAAGCATATAGACAGTGCTGCCATGAAATAACCCTACAGTGACACTATTAGTTGCAGAAGGGAATTCAGACCTGTTTTTCTGAATCTTGGTGGTCCTTCTAAAATGAAAGATACTTTGAGGAAAAGCATGTAAGATATTTGTACTCATTGCTAGATGACCAATCATTAATCAGTTAGTAGGTTATATTCCTTAAATATCTTACCCATAAAGTTAGAACTAACTTTGCTGTAACCACTTATGGTATTCAATATTCTAAAAACACAGAAACTAGGGGTCTCACAATTTCACTGATGAGCTCAGTCATAATAATTACCAAAAATTTATGAAACCCAAGTAGTGTTCCAAAGCAACAAGCCTTTATTCATCACAGACAAGTGATCCTCAGTAACAAAAAAAATCAGAAACATAAGATAATGAATTTTCATATATCAGTCTATTTAATTGTATAAAGTCTTATGAGAAAACATATTCTTCCAGGGCCATTAGTAAATAAATTCCATGAACTGAATCAAAGGCATTAGTAATGACTAGACTTAATAGAGCCAAGATTCCTTTGTAATATTAACATAGTCAATTATTGTAAGAGCTCTTTTAATATTATCATATGTGTTTCTATTCAGTATTAAACCAGTCTGATCTGCATTAATCAGCAACGGTAAAAACTGTTTAGCATATATTGCTATAAAAATCTTATAATCAACATCTAATATGGATATCGGTCTATATGATCATCATTCTTTTCCATCATTATCTGACTTTAATATTGGAGAAATTAATGCATATTTCCATGACAGGGGGGTATTTTTGCTTCTTTAGCCAATGCAACAACTCTTAATATTGCCAAAGCTTGCTTAGGTAATAGTTTATACATCTCTGGAATAATATAGTCAATCCCAAATGTTTCGTTTAATTTTAATTTATTAACTTGAGATTTGAGTTCTGTATTAAAATTGGCTTATATATTAGTTTAATTTGATTATCAGTTAATTTATTTTTGATATGTCTCATAAAAATTATTTTATTATACTTTGTGGTTCTATTACTGGATCATATAGGTTAAAGGCCTCCAGGAATATAAATTTATTTTTTTCTGGTTAGATTTAATAATCTTCTTTGTTATGTTTGCTAATCTATGTTGGTTTTTATGATTCATGGAATAAGAACTCATTTGAATCTTCTCTAAGTTAATCATAGTTTTATTGTGTAAATACTTTTTATTCATCTCAGCAAGATCTTTTACAAGTTTTTATTACTTTTGTGGATATCTAATTTTAGTTTGTCAATTATTATTTGCAGATCTAAGAATTCTTTATTTTACTGCTATTCTTATTAGTATACCAGGATAGAACTTTTCCATATTGATATGGTTTCAAAGAATTCCACACGTAAATCTCAGACATACCCTCAGTTAAATTTACATTTATAAAGACTTGAGTTTCCTTGTTATAAAATTCCTTAAAATCTTTCAGGTTAGTTATATATATGATAGAATTAAACTAATAGAAGCACTTTGTGATGCATATATTTTCAATTCAAATGTAATTGCATTGTGATCAGATAGAGGACATGTGACAATTTTAATTTTATCTATTTTCCCAATTATATCACTTGAAATATATACTCTGTCTGTTCTCAACTGGGTACCATGGCATTGCGAATAATGTTTAAAAAGTAATGAATTTGCCTCAGCAAATTAATTTATGCCCTTAATATTAAAAATATCTGTGAAATCTGTTATTGCTTTGGCTGATGCTGGTTTCCTACACTTATTTGTTGTGCTAGTGTCACAATCATTCAATATACAATTAAAGTCAACAGCTAAAAATATACTCCCTTTAGAATGTTGTATAATCTCTTCAAATTGTTGCTTAACAACTTTAAATCCTAACCCAAGAATCCAGTAAAGGTTTATCAAAGTGTATACTTTTCTATTTATTTCTAAAGATACTAGACAAAGCATCCCAGATCTATCATTGTATAAATGTATGATTTTAGGCATTAATGTAGAATGTTTCCATAAAATTGCAGCATCCCTTTTTTATTTATAATGTGAACTAACAAGTACTGAATAGTTGTTAGTATTAAGTATATTAATGTCTTCTTGTAATAGAGGTGTCGCTTGTAAAAATACAACTTGGGCATTAAACATTTTAATATTTACTGAAACTTCCCCTTTTAGAACTGTTATCAAAATCATTAACATTGATAGAAATATACTTTATATGCAATGTATCAGTATTCAGACCATTGACATTGTTAGAGATACACTTCATATACAATGTATCAGCATTCGGACCATTAACAATGATAGAAGTACACTTCATATACAATGTATCAGTAGAAGTATAGTTAGCCATATACTCTTAACAATATAAGAAAGGAAAATATGACTGACAATAAGTGTATATGTTTATCAAGCAAGCTGAAATTATTAATGTTCATAGACACCGAAATGATATGTTAACAATGAAATATTAAACATTAAAATAAAAAGTAAACCATGCAGTCTCTGAGGTTTAAGACCCCATGTTTGAATAACACCTCTATTCAAGCATTCCCTCTAAAGTCTCCTCCCAAGTCAAACCTCTTCTCTAACTACTTGAAAATTCACTTTATTCAGAAAGTTACTTATTAAACAAATATTAACAAATAAGTAAAAAAATAATATCCAAAATTAATCTGCAACTTACTTATATTAATGTATAACACAACTATGAAAATTTATTAAAATATGTGCTTATAATCTTATATACTGCTAATTGAGATGGCATGGGTTTGCATATGCATATGTGTGCATAAGATGATGTGAGTTCAATAATGAATACAGCTAGCATATCTTTGCAACGTAATAGATGCGCACAACATAAATCCCATTCAGCAGTCAAGAACCATGTTACTGACAACCTTACACATCATTGTAACATATGATAAATAAACCAATAAAATAAAAAGGGTGATATCTTAAGTAAACCTAAAAAACTAAAATCTTGAAACCAAGCAGTATCATTTCCATTGATATCTTTCAACTTGAAAATGTTGATTGTGCATATATTATGAAAAGAGAATGTGGATTAGCTCCTATTCAAATAGCTGTTTCACCTGGAATAGCAAAATATCCCAAGTGTTATTTTGTTTATTAAGCAGTGACCTAAAGCAGTTACCAAAAAGAAAATTTACTTAAATTAGAAATGTGCATCATTTCAGACATGAATCATAATCAATTTAACCATTGTTAACTGATTTGTCTTTTAATGAGGATCTGATGAGTAGAGGTCCCTTTTCCACAATAAATTGAACATTGAACAATGGTTTCAACGTTGTCATGTGAAACAGAATTATGGAATTTGTCAATGAAAACTAATTGTTCCTTGTCCTTTGAGCCTTCGGTTTTGCTCCTGGTGCTACAAATTGTTGGGGGCCCTTCCCAAAAAAAGCAGAAGAAGAAGTAGAAGCACCTTTTTTACCCTGTGAATGGTCAGAATGCCTCACCATTTCATCCACGCTTGTAGCTGACTGCAAACGCTGGTTATGCACTTGTCGAGAAGTCGCACTATGTTGCATCACTTCCATTTCTTTACTTAGTTCACCAACACGCTCATCTTGGACATGCCCCCTGGAGAAAGGGTAAACGCGATCACCATTGTATTCATTAAAATCTCTTTGGAGCTCACTTTCTTTATGAATAAAAAGAGCATTACAAGCATTGTTTACCTGAACATGGACACTATGATAAAGACACCTCAGTTTTGACTTGAATTAAAATCATGATCAGCCTTAATGGACTGATCCAATTCATCAAGATCATTAATTATTTTGTCCATTTTAATTTGATTATATTTAACCATTACTGCCATGAAATCCAATCCTGCTTTATCAAAAATCAAATGTACCTCCTGTAAAAACTCATTGTTTTCTTTAACCCTATTTGGATACCTCCACATTCTTAGACCATGGGGCACTTGCTTCATTTCTATGTTCCTGTTTAGATAAGCTTTTTCAAGTTGCAACGTTTTGAAAATTAGTAAGTCTTTTTCAAAACGCTTCAGTTTCTCATTGAAGGTGGAAAATCGCTGAGATTGCATGTTACCAGTATTGTTGTCACAAAAAAGAAACTGATTTTCTTTCCATTGATTACAACCAACATTTTGACTGTCCAGTCCTATATTATTATCTTGATTAATTTCAGTAATTTTACCTTGTGGGTCATTATGCATCCCATCCTGATCGTTTCTCCTTGAAAATTGAGAATTCACAGATGTCGGGGTTGGCTGGGTAAGAGTGAGACCTAAACTCCCAAAAGAAGGAGCACCACAGTTTTGTTTATCCATCGAATTCTTGATTTGTAAGGTGTGTTCACCTAACTGTTCATTATTCTTTTGTAATATTTTAAAAATGTCCTCATTGGATACCTGCTCCTCCATCCTGCTGCCAAAATGCCAAACACTCACAAAAAAGTAGAAAACTACAGAAGAATCAACCAGCAGAATGTGAGCAATCCAAAGGACACCAAGTTTATTAAAGTTAGACACTTTCCTCTCTATTACAGAGACTTCCTCAGAACAATGTTGCACAAAAACCCAGCCAAATATATACCCACCGCTCAATTAACCATTCAAAATTGCACCAAAAAATTTAAAGCAATATATACACATCAAATTACAGCAGTAAAAATACTGCATGTAGCAAGTACCAAAACTAAATAAATGTTACCATAAAATATTATATTCTGTACTTCATTTAATTGTACCAAATCCACACCACACTGTGGTGTGGATTTGGTACAATTAAATGTAGTACAGAAATGCAAACTTTAGAAATATGATGTAGCCAATGAACTTGTAACAATGTAACAAATCATTGTATAGCATTTAAAGTCATAGCATTTGGTTTTATGTTCAAGACTAATGTTCATATTGAACTTCAAAAATGTGAAATATCTATGTATGTTTAGCAACTTGTTTAAAAAACTTGTTCCAGATAACCAATAAAACACTATCAAAAGATTTTAACTTCAAAAGACTAGATATAGAAATAATATCATTAAGTCCAGAAGGGGCAGTCACATGCCAATAAACCTGCCACTGTAACTCACATTGTTACAAAGTCATTGGCTACATCATATTTTCTATAGTTTGCATTTTGTATGTCATTTAATTGTATAAATAGAGGTCATATGATGTTATTTAAATTTTAATCCGAAGAAATTTAAAAATATTCAAATGTAAGTGCTTATTTTTATTTTATATTGAGTCTGCATTTTTGAAATAAATACATATTTTACCATTCTGTGTTGCCGTGCAGTTTTGGTTCGTAGTTTCGGTTTATATGTAAGTACTAGGCTAGCTGCCCTTGCAGGCCATTTTAAGCCAAGCCAGTTTCCCTTTTGGTGCTTGAATTAACCTGTCCCATTGGGTGTTAGATTGGCCTTCCCTAACCCATGTTCAGTGATTATATATTACCATTAATGAAAGTAAATGGGATCATGTTGCAGATAACTTGTGAGGATCTATAAAGCACTAAGGAGCTGCCTCTGTCTATTAGTAGTACAGGGGGCATTCTGGGAAACAATTCCTGTTTCCTACCCATAAAGCCATGCTGAACTCAAGTATGGATAGGAATGAGCTTTGTTTTATGTAGACTGGGAGTCTTTTGCAGAGCAGTGGTATCCTCTGCAAGATATACCCGTCCTTCCAAACCATTTCCTTAGACAGCGAATTTCTCATGCTGTTTGACTTTCTGATATGCAATAAATCCATCATTATTGGGTCATAGAATGCCTTGAATGCTAGACATAGGTCACCTCTAAACATCAGTAGGATACCGAGTATAGTGACAAGTCTTTGAGTCGATCCATCTAGGACATATTATTTAGGGCTTGTATCTTTTTAGTACATTATCTGTGGACATTCCACATTTGTTGCATGTGTCTGGACATATACATGCTAAAGAGGGCATATTATTCAACAAATGGCCTAATGAGGGTCAAGTAAAGGGGAGTAATGACATACCTATATCTAGACACAATCCCTTTGCTTATAAGCTATACAATATAGAAGGACTTTCTTACAACAGTGAACAAATCTTGGTCAAATGTTAGGACACTGTCCATTTAAGTTCCCAAATCCCAAACAACTGGGTCAGCTTGTAGAGGAATATATACATCCTCAAAGGCTGGCAGTTTAAGAGGAATATCAGTGGAATGAGGCATATCTGCTTGGAACATATAATATCATCTCCTTAATTCAGGGAGATCATCCATTTGTTCCCATTAAAAAATACATCTTGGCAATAATCTGAAAAAGGGAATCCCTCCAAAGCAAGTTTATGACCAATTTTCTCCTACAACAGAAATTTGGGTTTGAGAATCTGCCAGTGAAAAAGCCCTGTCACTACATAAGAATCATCCAACATGTCTTCTTCAGGAATAGTTATAATAACCTGATTTACAGGTACTTTAGTCTGTGTACCAAGATTTACTGTCCATAACAATTTCTTGGCTAAGATAAGAAAATCATCTTTTGTTACAGATACCATTTCTTCTGATGAACAATGTTCATCCTTTTGTTTTTCCATTACAGGTATTGTTAATGACTACTAGCAGAAAGAATATCTGCCCCAGCAATATGTCTCTTCACCTCTACAGCATGTCCCTGTGCTGTATGTGACTTTCCAGACACTGGAACAAAAGAGTTGATATGGCTGACTCTCAGTTTGTGGTAGCAGAAAGAATTACACTAGAGGTAGTTGGACAGGTGAGTGGTCTGACAAATGACTTGACAGTGAAGAATGAGCCTGCATAGTCAGCAACTTTGGTAAATTGTTTCTTCCTAGGAACTATAGAAGTCAGACCAGCAGGAACAAAGTAAGTACCCATGATGGAGAAAGATGCCTCAGGTATGGTAAGAAATGCTGGAATGAGTAAGTAAGAAGGTAAGCTGTAAAACAGTTTGCACAAATAGCACACTAATACTTTCACACACTAAGCCCCCAAATCAGTAATGCATAAGGAGTACACTAAATTTACTTTAAAGGGGTTTCTAACAAGAATTTAGTCTGACAGAAAAAAGGCAAGTTGTGCCAGCATGAGCGCAATCACTAGATAATCCTAAGTATTCCAGATCCAAGTAAAACACTTCCCTATATAAAAACCTTTCTTGATCTCTTATGCAATGCATGGCTTACAAATAGGACTTGGCAAGTATCATACAGCAATTCGACAGGTGAAATTCTTGGTTGCAGTCAGGGTGTTCCACAGGCTCTGCCTTAGGCCCATACTTGTTTAGATTGTGTCTTACAGACCTTTTTTATTTGAGGTATTCTACAATCTGTATGAACATGACTTGAAAATGATTAAAGTAATTACATGAGTTATAGAGGGTCTTTGTCAGAAAAAATGAAAGATCTATGTCTCAAACACTCATATGAGTGAATATTCCAAAACTCAATATTGCTATTGTGGGGGGCTGTGCCCCCCACACCCCCCACTAAATATATAGTCCTCCTCCGAGATCGCACTACAGTGAGGAAAGGGCAAATATTCTGATCCATACTGTAGTGCAAAAAAAAAAAAAAAGTAATATTGAGGTTTGAAATATTCGCTCATGTGAGCACTCGATATTTTGGGTTTATATTAGAACATCAAAGTATTACTACATCGAATGTTCTAATATCGAACCATTTCACTCAAAACACTACAACATCGAACACTCAGAACAGCAAATTTTTTCCCAGGGAAAAAATTTGCTGTTCCAACAAACATACACACAGCACAAGCACACCGAAATACATAATCCACATGCATACACTTCACAAAACCCTAGACTAAACCATACATACACTACTAGCTATCCACTTACCTAAACCCAACCCTAACCCTAAGGTCTGTAACTACCGCACACTCACCTTACCCACTCTCCAACCCTAAAGTCCCTGTTGCACACTCACCTTACCCGCTCCCTAACCCTAAGGTCCCTATCGCACACTCACCTTTGTTCGCACACTTACCTTAACCCGGTCCATAACCTTCACTCCACAGTCGATGAAATAGTGAAGCTGCAGAAATGGCCCACCGAATACTTTCCCTAGGAAAGTAGTCAATATTCTGCAGCTTCGCTATATTCAGCGTTCGATGCAAAGGGTTCGATATTAGTACATTCAAAGTAGTAATACTTCAATGTACTAATATAAACCCGATATTTCAAACATTCGTCGTTCTAAAGTAGACCCGTTACAGATAGAGTATGTTTGCTAAAGAACTTGACTAAATTGACCATTTTGGCACAGGAAGTAATATACTGATAAATATATGAAAAACTAAGCATATGATCCAGTTGTTCAGGATTTGGGAACTTATGTGGACAGTAACTTAACTTTTGACAACACATGTCCATTGTTGTATTGAATGGTGAATATCTAATACAGCTCACAGTGACTGAACTGTAGATTTATTAAAGGATGTGGGTATATAGGTCAGTCCAGCTTTGTTTTATTCTAATCATATCAAATAATTGGTTATTGCTAGTTATTGAGCTATAATTTGTAGAAAAAGATTTATAAAGGCCAAGAAATAATGGAATAACAGCAATGAAACCTTATAAGAAAACAAGCGTGAGAAAATCTGAAAGAGTACACCGAAAATACACCAAGGGCATCCATGAAAGTGAACATTTAAGTTATTATAATAGACTAAAATATTTGAATTTATATAGTGTCTCATATAGATATTTAAGAGGAGACCTTATTTAGGTATATAGGACACTTAGAAACAACTACCTCTGGGAATGTTTGGGATTATCAAAAATTAGTAATAAATCATCAGACAGCCTGTGTAGAAGACTTTATAGGAATGAGAAGTGCACTTCTTGGTTCTTTGAGAGAGTAGCAGACGCAATGGAATAAACTACCAAATTACATTAAAACAAGCACCAATTTAGATATTTTAAGAACAGCCTGAACACTCATTGTGGGAATAACTGTTTTTGTATATTTGCAGGCCAGGCTAGAAGGGCATTATTGCCAATACCTGCAATATTTTTATGTAAAATAAGCCCCCCAAAAAGTTGAAGCTAAAAGTAAGCAGTCCCTGACAAGAAACTTCCAATATTAGAAAAGCACAGGGTTTCTCAAAGGAAGGTAACCACTAAAAACAAATACACTTATTTTTATCAAATATATATATATATATATATATATATATATATATATATATAAAATAAAAAAACTGAGTGGAAGGGGTCTTCAAGAGTGGAAGTGTTAAAGGGAGCCAGAGCTTTTGTAAGCTGGCTGATTGTTGTGTCATGGCCAAGACGCAACCCATATAGCCTAAAGGTTACTGCAGCATTGGGAATGGTAAGCAGTTGTCCTCATCTCCAAAGCTGGGGTATATAAGTGGACACAAGCAACCAAAACACTGAACCACCTTCTCGCAGTAAATCATCCCCACTCTACGACAGGCACACATGCGATGAGTGCTGCTGCTGTGGGAGAAGCTAGGTGGAAGTGTATGTCCCTGGTTAGGCTCTGGTGGAGTGTCCACCACTGCTGTGGAATAAGTTAGGTGGAAGGGTCTGTTCCTGGTTAGCCTCAGGTGCAGCTTCCACTACTGCTGTGGGAGAAACTAGGTGAAAGTGTCTGTCCCTGGTTATGCTCAGGTGCAGCGTCTGCCACTGCTGTGGAATAAGTTTAGGTGGAAGGGTCTGTCCCTGGTTAGGCTCAGGTACAGTGTCTGCCACTGCGGTGGAATAAGTTAAGTGGAAGTGTCTGTCCCTGGTTAGGCTCAGGTGCAGCATCCACCACTGCTGCGGGAGAAGCTAGGTGGAAGTGTCTGTCCCTAGTTAGGCTCAGGTGCAGCGTCCACCACTGCTGTGGAATAAGTTAGGTGGAAGGGTCTGTCCCTGGTTAGGCTCAGGTGCAGCGTCCACCACTGATAGTGCTACTTGCATACCCTAAAGCTTTGAACTTTGCATGACAAAGGAACTGATACCTGTGACCAGTTGACCCTTAGGAGCCAGTGTAGTACCATCTTGTGAAGTCAGGTGTGGCAAACATCAGGAAGGATGCCAACAAGAGACCTAATGTATTCAGACACAAATGAACTGGCACTTTCATTCATTGGCAGATATGTCTTTGCAAAAAAGTCTGTCCAGGCTGCAGCTGATAAACGTGAGTAGACTGAATAAGTGCAATAATAATTTGGCAAGTTATATCAAGATTTAGAAAATCCTGATTAGAAATTCCCTTACTGCATTCAGATCCTGAGAATTAGACTAAGCTAATAGCCAGTCATGCAGATGGGAAAATCTTGCCTCCCTGCAACCTTTGATGGGCTGCTGCTATGGATATTTATTTGATCAACACCCTGCATACTGAAATGGTCTGACAGGAAGTACCCAGAATGGGCACTGTCTGCCCTCTACACAGAAATGAAGATCCTGCCTGGACTATTACAGTTCTGATAAGGAAATACATGGAAGTAGAAAGACATGAAGGCCCAAGCAGCACATGTGGTCTCCAAGCAAACAAAGAAGGATCACCTGTACTATCACCATATGAAAGGCTACTTTGAAATGAAATTATTTAGGCTACTAACATGCAATTACTGTCCTGAGGTTGTCTTTTTTGACAAAAAGAACACTAGAGTAAAACCCTGACCTGTCCTGGGCTGGTAGGACCTCCTTGATGACTTTTTAGAAGAGGTGGTTAAGGACCCTCCCTTATTGGTGATACTGTCTGACAAGGGGTGGAGGGAACATCAGGCAAGGGAATATATGGGGAGATTGTCCATAATATGAAAGGTACTTTTGTAACTGCAACATACATGTCCTTACCTACCAAGTCCACTGTGATGGCTTCTCATGCAGACAGCTGGAGGGACAGATGGCCCCAAACTGCCTCCATAGAGACAGTATAACAAGTCCTCAAGACAACTGATGATCACATTTGGATCCATAAAGACTGTTGAGACCCCTTGACTTTGGGCCCGCAACCATTTTGGAAGTTGTCTTTTTATGCCAACTCCCAAACTGTGGCCAATTTTTTGCCGAATGTCACCCATGGACCACATCTGCAGCTAGCTTCTTTGTCCTTTGATCAGAGTGTGAGGAAGTGGAAACTTCATCTCCACTACAGTGAGTCTATCCTCTCTTTCCTGTATTTAAGACATGCCTTAATTCTGTGGCCAAATATACAATAACATTGAAAATGGCATCTATGAACATAATTTTGGTGTCCTCAATAAAACCAATAAAATAATGTCAAGCACACCAGTATGTTGTAATGCCAGACCTTCCATCTTGGGCCAACCTAATGTAGCACTACAAGTTGGTTAACATCAAGCCAGCTGACGACAAAGAGATAGGCTCACCTTTCACAGACCAGTGCCACAACTGCTCATCATGGTCCTCCAGAACAAAGACATTCAGTACTACAAAGGCCTATCCCCATAGACATAGTGAATGCTAATGAGACATTCTGTGGGGGAAGCATATGCAAATTAGTCATGTGCTTCCTCCCCAGAGCCACCCCGAGGAAGTCATCTACTTGGTGAGTGATTCGATAAAGCACTCAGCTGTGTAGATCCTCACAGCCATCCTCACCTCACTGTGGTGGCAAACATGACCAAAAGACAATGTTCAACTGCTAAGCATGAATGTAATGGGAGAATCATTAGACACAAGGGTTTGCATTAAAAGTGCAATAATAGCACCAACATCAAAATGGGAGCTGGGTGGGTGGGACACAAAACTTGCCAAGTGTCATACTGGCAACAGGGATACAACAGGGTCCAGAGGTGTGGGAATACAGTGCCATACCAGTACCAAAATTACAATGGGGACCAAAGGGAGGAAGGAGTACACTAGACACCAGGGAATGCTTTAAGTGCCATGGTGGTACTAATATTAAAATGTTGTTCAAGTGTAGGAGAGATACATTAGACACCGGAGATTACTCTAACAAGTGCCATAAGACACAGACCAGCATAATGTAGATGGAGGACACACTCAAAAATGGATTAATGGCAGCAGTAGTAGTACAGGGGGTGGGGTGGGAGGAAACCACTCGACACCAGGGATAAGTGCTGTAATGGTACAGACATCAACAGGGTGACAGGAGTAGGGGAACAACCAGGCTATTAGGGATTACTCTTTTATTTGTTGTAATGTCACAGACAGTGTAAGAAGGATCAGCAGTGAGGGTATTCACTAAGCAACAGGATCTCGCGCATACATGCCATAATGGCAGTAAAGTATGACAGACTGGGAGAAAACACAGGGGATTGGTGCAGGTACATTGACTCAGGCAAGTGTTTTTGTGTATTCATGTTTCCCAACATGTGCGTGACAGTGACAGAGGGAGGAATTCCACTGCCTACCAAGCAAAAGTTTACTAGCATGATATGCAGATCAGCTATGATCTGCATGTTGCTGTAGTAACTGTGATTCCAGAAACATGCAAATTAGCCAATAATGAGGTCTTATATTATCATGGATAGCATGTTCTAGAACTTCAGATAGGAGCGTTGTGCTGAAAGGGCCTTAGTAGCCTGAGCTGTATGGCTGTCATTAGGACCTTAAATTAATTCCTGGGCATTTATTTATAAAGAACTAAGTGAATATGATGAAACTAACCATATAGAATTTTTTTTTATAAATTTAAACTTTTAATACCTAATTTAATATTATTTACCTTGACAAAGTACATGGTTATTATTAACTTTTTGATATTATCATGTGTTTTCTTATTAGGTATAAAAACGATTTGATCATAATGAACTAATGCTTTCACTGATTCCTTTAATTTGTTGATTATAACTGATATAAAGAGTATAGAGATAGCATTTAAAGGTGATATTGACATATATGAAGTACATTTTTGGACTCTTCTCCTTTCTTTCAAATAAGGCATATTAAACAATATATCCATCAGGTTGGAATCTCATTTCTTTTTTGCATTAATAAACATACACTTTAAATAAATTTAACAGTTTATATGGTAGTAGCCGCTATATCCTTGGAATGACACCATCATGACCTGATACTATATTGATTTTTTTCAAGCATACCTTTACTTCACTCAAGGAAATATCACTCATCAACATTCTAATATGATTATTTTTTTTATTTTTAATATTGTTCAGAAAATTATGGAGTTTCCCTCTATGTTAGTATATTTCATATTCAGTTTTTATGCTAATTGTTAAAATGTTGGAATATGCTTTCTATATCTGATGAAGCTTCATCATTTTCTTCATCTGCCATGCATTTAATTTATTAGCTTTGTAAATTAATTTTGATCTGTTTGCAGATGCGTGTAGACTCTTCCAAGTATTAACTTAGGAATTTAGTCTTACTTTTTTGTAATACTAATTCAGTTTTATGAGATAAAATAGGCTGATATTATTTTATGTCCTTAAGAATTCTAATTCTCATTATCTTCCTTTTGTACTTTTATTTTTTTCAGAACATTCTTTTTCTTGTAAAACTTCTATTTCTTCATGCCATTTATTAATTCTTGCTTTACACCCTATTTTAATTTTGTAAAATATATGCACTTTAAAATAATCCCCAAAAATAATGTCATTGACCAATGGATTTCTGTGTAGTTTCATATATTCATTTTTTTTTTAGTTAACTAATCTTTAAAATCATTGCTTGGTTAAAAAGGCAGGAATTCTACAAAACAAGGAAAATATTTTAATGCTTATTATAAGATAAAGCATTGTGATCCATCAAGTGGCATGGAACAACATTTACCCTATCTAGCTTAAAATTGTATATCTGAAGAAATATATATCCTATCAATTCCTACTGGGTTCCAAAAACAAGACTTATGGGTAAAAAAAAAAAAAAAGCATCCTTGTAAGGAAACATCAATATATGTTTTAAGATTTAAATTTCCAGCCAATTTTAAGTGATTTTGCACAAGAACTCTTGTTCTCTTTCATTTTTTTAGCTTGGACTACTGTCTCCCATTCATACCAATGAGATGCACAGTTATTCATTCAAATAAGTTACACAAATATATGCTTCTCTGGTAATTTTAGTATAAACGAAACATGAAATATTTTGATATAAATAAACAGAATTCACACAAATTGCTGGACTACACAGTGGTAGCCCAATATATGTATAATAAATGTATTGTTAATATAAACTTATTCATATCCATAGTGCCCCCTACCCCCATACACCAATACCCTCAGCTCCTTGTAGCTCTCTGACCTCTACCCATAGCAGGGTTTTAGTTCATTGGTAAATACTAGACAAATCAGTCTGCAGATTATTACCTAGCCTAGCCAATAACCAGGCAGTGACTACAGGTGTAAATTAAACCTTATACCTTGTGTCTGGGAGATAAATCCCTTAACCATTACAGCAACCCCCATTATGTGGGCTACCAGCACTTCAGAACTACTTCACAGTTTACCATCTGCTACAACTTAATCCAGAACAGTAAGTTTTATTACTACCAAGTTCCTAATGCAACTCCACTAAACTTGTCACAACCACAGAATAGCAGCACTACAAACAAGTATGTAAGTAATGTGGCACTAGTTCACTCAGAGAATATGTTTCCACTGGCAATAAAGTCATCAGATGTCAGGAAAAAATGATCAGTTTTTACTACTCAAGCATCACATTTGCAGGTAGCTACACTACTCACACCACACTTATTTTATTTTTTTATTTTAGGCAATATACTACTATGTTTGTTTGATATTTGATTTTATGTAAGTTAAGCTGTAATGTCTTACTCTTGTGAGATGATGCTGCATTTAATTTATTTTATATAGGTTCAGCTGTAACCTCAGCAAACCTTTATGTTTTCTTTTTTCTTTCTTTGACTAAATAAGTGCTTAGCTTTACATTTTTCTGGTGAATCTAGAAATTAACATTAACTGATTTTTGTATGCTAGCCAATATGTGCAGATAAGTGTTAATGTTTACCCAATGTTAAGCACTACATTTGCTAGTAACTAAACTACTCACACCAAACTTTTGTGCCTCTGATAACAACATAAGGTCTGCTTGGCAAGTAGGAAATGCAATGCCATGCTGAGGGCTTTAACATATAATGTAGTATATTGAATGAACAGAATGCAAAAAAAAAACTAAGTGCAAGTGTTCAAATTTAGAAATGATTACTGCAGTATTCAGAATGTGAGGGCAATTCAATATCAATGCAGCCGGAGTATTAAAACATTTTAAAGAAGCTACTGTCAAAGGAAACACTTCAAAGACCAATACACATAAGGTTCAGGTTAAGGCACTTTAATTCTTGCAGCAAGGAGGCAAAAACATGCATGCAAAAATACAGAGTTTGTCTAACTAAAATCAGGAAGTGAAGCCATTCTTATACTATTCTTACAAGACATTGGCTACTGAAGCTGATGTAGTAAATCACAAGTTTACAATATTGTTTTTCACAGCAGATGTTGCTCATGATTTTCTGCTGACATAACATAACATTTGTAGATTCATGAGAAAACTTTGGAAAAATAACATGGCCTTGGAGACCGGCAGCTAGTTGCAATTATTTCTACAGTGCTGTGTTACATTTCAAGGTAATCTACTCATTCAAGCACAAAGCAATCACAGATTATAGTTCATATTCTTCAAGCGGTCTTTGTTCCACTTTATCTATCCTTCCTGCAGCTGTGTATGTTCTCATAACACAGACAGGGCTAATTGTCTAAGTTTAATAACATTATAGAAAGCAGTATTGTTCTATTCATTATTTTTCTAACCAAGCAGAAAACAATCTGCTTCTCAGTGCATTTCCTAAGACATAAACAAGATTTTAGCTGCGCTGACAAAATACAAGGTCAGAAAGCATTTGCCATTAATATGGATTTGTTCAGCATAAAGCAGAATAAATGTATTAATCCTTTTGGTCTTCTAAAAAGGCACTGATGCACACATATTAATACATATTTTTCTAACAGCTACCATTACATATTACCACTGAATTTAATATGACAGTAAACAAAGAATAAAAAAATGAAAAACAAACAAAAGCAAGTTTGAAACTATATGAAAGCTCTTAGACATAAACACTCAATGATAATAAAAATAATAAGCAGGTAAATAATGGCAATATGATCCTTATGGAAGAATCTACTAGACATCAAACCCCTAACATATTTGAGTAAGAAACTACCAATGGAATGGTATAAAAATATAAAAAAATACTTTCAATGGAATATCAGGCATAATATTTCTTCCCATTTCACAGACCTACTTTTTAAAATATATAATCTAAGTTTCACTTTTAGAAAAAAAAAGAGTAACGAATTTTGAGACGAGAACCATATAAACCTTATGAAAAAGCTCATAAACCTTGACAAGTATTAACTGATATTATTGTTTCAATTTTCCTTTAGTTTTTGCTAGTTCCTGCAGTTTCTCAAGTTGACCTTTCTACCTGCCTCTTAGAACTCATTCTTGCAGTTTATCAGTTTAAAAGAGGAATATTGTAATTTGTTTTTCTGAATCTAAGAAAGAACCTCATCAAGAAAACTTAATAGATTTGGTCCATCCTGTGGAAATATTTTAAGTCTTGCAAAAAGAGAAGATGTACATTTTTATGTGTTCACTGTTACTTTTTTTCCATAACTTTTTCTGGAGTAGTCATTATCAAATCTAATTACACTGTCTCCAACTTTGTCCAAGGAGTTTTTAAAACTCTTTATCCTCTTTATCAATATTAGAAATTAATTTAACAATGATGGATTGTGGATGGGCTCATTTTTCTTGTTTGGAGTAGTTAAGGCTTTGTGTGCACTCTCACTACCATTTGAAAGGGTCTCGGGCAGATATAAAGCTTTTGTGATCTGTGTGGTAAAAAAAGATTATCATGCTGTCATCTTCCATTTTCTGTTTCTGCATACATTCTTAGGTTGTTACTCCTATATTTTTGAGCTTACACATTTTTCCTAGTAGCCATGTCTTTTTTCTAAATAAAAATTCCGCTTTTGCTTCATCCTCCTAAAGACTTCCATCAAAGTCATATAGTGCTTCTTTGATGTCTGTGATTTTAACATTTTGTTGTTTAAAGATGTCCTTCAATAGGTTTATTTGTTTATTGCAGTCTTCTTTTATGAAATCTGTCTTGTGCATTTTTAAAGAGATCTCCTGGAAACTTGAAGCTAATGACTGAAGTTCTTTCTTCATGTTTTCTTGGTACTGAGATTTGTAATGGCTTGTTTTGAAGAAAAAACAATGTGATTTGGTTGAATCAACGTCACGTTATCAATTTTGCAAATTAGTGAGGTTCAGATATTTTCTTTTATAATACTGAATAGAAGACTCAGCCAAGCAGAATTCTTCATGGTATAGTACCTTAAACGGGTCTATATCAGAATCGCAAAAGCTGTCTTTTGCGAATACATGTTCATCGAGACATAAACGTCAAAGAAAAAGAACAGCAAAGTACAAAAAGAGCGAAATGGAGAATGCCAAATGGATTTTCTTGGCCAGCAGGGTGATCATGGGGATGAGGAAATGAATCCTTTTCTCCACTGTAGTGCAGTCTTGCAGTTGGTATATATATGTAGGGGGTTGTGGGGGGTGCGGGGCCCCCCTGCTAAAACGTTTGAAAAAGTGTTTTAGGTAAGGTTTGTACAGTTAGGTTTACCTTACCTGTATGGCGCTGTTACTTCCGGGAATGCATTTGGCGTTCTCCATTTCACTTTTTGGTACTTTAATGCTCTCTTTCTTCGATGTTTATGTGTCGATGAACATGTATTCGCAAAAGACAGCTTTCGCAATTATAATATAAACCCCCTTAAACCACCTGTAGTGGAGGCCCATGGGATATTTTATTTATTTTTATTTTATTTATTTTATTTGACATTTGTTTACTGGGAAAATTTGACTGGGCACAGGTCCTTTTCCAGCAGAGCACTGGGGAGAAATGCTCCACATGCAACACTAATCAGTTACAAACTGAGAAATTGGTATGCAATAGACAAGTTGCTGTGTATAACTTGGAACGCTGGTCAATCATATGATAGTAAAAAATGACTAACAAAATATATTACATGAAATTACTGTATGATAATTCATTTTTCACAAGTTACATATATACACATGCTTGAGCAGAAGCTAAAAACAAGGTTGTAGTGATAATTAAGTTGTTAAAACTATCATGAAAAAAGGGTGGAAAGAGGGGTGAAGAATATAGGAGAAGGGCAAGAGTTAGAAGGTTTGGTGAGGAAGTGTGTAGTGACAAGAGTTAGATAGTAAGTGTAGGTGGAGAGGAACTGGAGAGAGAACAGTAGAATTTGTGAAATGCTACCCAGGGGTATCGCAGTGACAGAGCCATGAGTTCAGCAGGTTTGATTTTAATGCTGCTTTGAAAGAGGTTGTGGAAGCTGTGGCTAAGATATTGGGAGGTAGGTCATTCCAGTGTTTAGCAATAAAATTGCTATAGAGGGATACACCTGCAGACTTATTGGCTTTAGATACTTGTAGGAGGGGTTTGTGGTTGGATCACAGGACTTTCATTTTGGTGCATGGATGTACCATGTTTTGTAGGGATGGGGTTTTATCAGGGTAGTAAAGCAAACTGTAGGCTACTATGAGTTGCTTATATAGTAGGAGTTGTGGACGTTCAAGCCAGTTAAGCTGTCTGAGAAGGATGCAGTGGTGTGTTCTAAAAGGAGAATTGGTTGCAAAGTTGGCCATTTTGTTATAGCAAGCTTGCAACTTGGATAGGTCAGATTTTCTTAGATTGGTGAGGATTGGGGAAGTGTAAAGAAGGGGAGAGATGAGATGAGTATGAACAATAGTGGCTCTAGTGCTATCTGTTAGGAAGTGTTTTTTCTATATAGTAGACCTAGTTTTATGTGTACTTTTTTATAGTAAGGGATATATGTATGTATGTCATTTCATGTTACTGTTAATTTCTACCCCCAGTAGTTTGGTGTGACTGACTGGAGATATGACGGTATTGTTACTGGAGGTGATATTAAATGTTAGGCCATGTGTTGAGTGCTATGTGGTTGGAAAGATGAGGAGCTTAGCTTTGCTGGGGTTTACTATTAGCTGAGAGTCAGTAAGCCATATTTCCACAGAGAGAAAAGAGGCCAGTGTTAGTTGCTGCAATTCATGGGAGATGGAGAAAGCACAAATTAGTCTAGCATCATCTGCATATTGGATGACTGAGGCCAGTAGTGTGGCTGCATGAAGTTTATTGGTGAATAAAGAAAACAGCAGTGGTCTGAGAATCGAACCTTGTGGGACTCCTAGTGAGACTGGTAGTAGAGGAGGAAGTTCTAGGTGCCATCTGACAACCTGCTGTCTGCCTGTTCAGTAGCTTCTGAACCAGGAAATAGTGGGATATCTGGGATTTAGTTCTGAAACAGTGTCGATTAGTTATCATAATTAACCATGTTGAAAGCTTTGAAAGATCAAGAAAGGCAGCTGAGACAAATTTTCTGTTATTTCCATGGTTGTTTACTGTCTGAGTGAAGGACATAAGGGCGGTGGTGGTGCTATGGGATGGTCTAAAACCATGTTGTGTTTTAGAGATTAGATTATTAGAGTTTAGGTGTGTCATGATTTGTGTGTGGGCACACCTTTCATGGATTTTGGAGAGAGGAGAGAGTATGGCGATTGGACAGTAATCGGTATGTTCTTTGTAGTTGCCCCCCTTGTGAAGTGGAGTAATGTATGAGATTTTCCAGAGTTGTAGGACTTGGTTTTCTGTAATGGAGTGGTTTATTAAAATTGCTACTGGATATGCAACAGCCTTGGCAGCAATTTTTAAGAATTCTGCTGGTAGTCTGTTAGCAGGAGTCGCTGGTTTTAGCTTACTAAGTAGTTTTCTAATTGTGGGCATAGGGACAGGTTGAAGTGGAAAATGCTGTTCAATAGCATTGATATCTGGAAACTTTAGGCATTTGGAATGGCTTTGAGAGTTAGCTAGGGCTAGGATGGATTCTTTAAAAAATTGCAAATTGTGCCTTAAGGATGCATGAGTGTTTCAGCTACATGGCTTCTTAATGCCAGTGACATTTTACCTCCTGTTCACCACTAGCAGTATACTTTCTGTTGACCACCAGTGGTATTCCTCCCGTTCACTACCAGAGGCATACCTCCTGTTCACTACCAGTGATATATCTTCTGTTCACTACTAGAGTTATACCCCCCTGTTCACTACCAGTGGTATACCTTCTGTTCACTACCAGTGGTATATCTTCTGTTTACTACCAGTGGTATATCTTCTGTTTCACTACCAGTGGTATACCTCCTGTTCACTATTAGAGGTATACTTTCTGTTCACTACCAGTGGTATATCTCATGTTCACTATTAGAGATATACCTCCTGTTCACTACCAGAGGTATACCTCCTGTTCACTACTAGAGGTATACTTCCTGTTTACTACCAGTGGTATATCTTTTGTTTACTACCGGGGGTATACCTCCTGTTCACTACTAGAGGTATACTTCCTGTTTACTGCCAGTGATATTCCTCCTGTTTCTGAGTTGTATCTCTGTAATATACATGATTTTCCCTTGGCAATGGTATGGGCAATGGGATATATGTTGAGGTGTGGGTTATGACATACTGACTTGCAATGATAGCCCTATTAGTGCATATGTTATAAATAAATTATACCTGTGCAGAAAACTGGTTGTGTGCTTCTTGGATGCCCTGTAGCTGGTGTTCTTCTTTGTGCCTTATGTATTAAGTTAGACTGTTACAATATATGCCATGTGTGGTCCTGTCATGGATAGCTGAACCATTCCAAGTTAGTGAACTCTGTTTTTATTATGGGTCTCTGCCTTGCAATCCATGTTCCTGGTTATATTTGCTGTCATTCCTAACTATGGTGGTCAGACATTTAGATTTTTTTTTGTTTTTAGTGAAGTATTAGTATTTTATAGGCATAAAATCTCTGAAAGATTCAGAGATTCGGAATGCAATGCCCTCAAAATGGCATGTCACCTGTTTCCAAGAATGACACACCCCCTCTGTAGGTCTTGCCCCTCTTACAGTCATGTGCATTCATGTGTTTACCTAGCTCTGCCAGTCATTTCAGCACAGACTGAACTTCTGTGCATGTGCGCTCAGCCCTCATGCTGAGACACTTAAGCAGGCAGTGCCACTTCACTTCTCGCACCACCTAGCAAGGTTCCCCCCTACCCATGACACTAACCAAGCGTAATGCATTTGGATCACTATCAGAGTTTTTTCTCTCTGCTATGGAGCTAACTCTATTCATAACCCTTGTGCAACATTAATTCCCCAACTGACTAGCCATAGCCAGCAGTCCAGCGAATTGTCATCCTTGAGTGATTGTTGTTGTTGTTGTTGTTATTATTATTATTATTATTTTCATTTATTTATTTATTTACTTATGTGCATATGCACGTATATATTTATTTATTTATTGACAGATTTTTTTGCTCTACCCTCTATTCTATCCAAATGGCTGAAATGCAATTGTTTCAATGCAGCAAGCCGCAGACAATGTTTAGTTGTACATACATTTTTTTTCTTTTTGATAGGTTTATATATATTTCACTTTCCCCTGTAAGTGTATGGTTATGTGGGTATATGTGTGGGGGTATGTATGTGTGTGTATGAGACTAGATCTCCACTTAAAACAAACATACTGCTCTATATGTAACAGCATTAGATCCCCCAGTGTCATTTAGGATAATATCACAGTTTTACACAGAACACTGACTAAGCAGATCGGCCTAAAATTATTTTGGTCTGATTTGAAGAAACCTTCTGTGAAGAGAAAGCACTGTAGCATGCTCCTGTAGGTCAGGGATGTGTCTATATGCTGGCATTTTATTTAAATGTCAATGACAGGTTTACTCGGGCTTTTCTCTCATTCTGTTTTGTTCTTGCCTGACAACATGAGAACTTGTGTTTTTAATTTTAATGCAGCAAAAGAAACAATGGCTGTAAATATGTAAGGGATGCCTCTGCTTTCCAGTATAGCACTCTGATGTGCCATTTTTGTCCATTCACTGTGTGCGTTAGCTGCCCCAAAATAAATGCAATAGATGCCTTCCGATGTATCCGAAGACTTTGTAAGCTTGCAGTCCAACAGATTCTTCAATATCATTACTAAAGCAGAAAATATAATAGGACAGTCAGAAATGTACAACTTGCCTTAATCACCATTTCCTGGCTGTCTGTAGCCATAATGATGTGGTAAAACAACACTGTTACCCATAATGAGAAAGATTATCCTAGAGCATGGTAAAACACAAACAGAGACAGTATATTAAAATTAGAAAACTAAGCAAGAAAGACAGAAATCAGTATATACAAAATTGGTCAGAAAATGTCACTATAATTTACTGCAAAGGGTTGAATATGTATGTAAAGGTGCTTCCACCACCTGGAAAAGTAGAGTATATATTGTAGTTCTTAACTCTGTATCTGTGTGTCTGTGTTGGGAGGGGTGTCATGAGTATCATGTATACAAATCTCTCTCTCTCGCTCTCTTTGTGTATATATATATATATATATATATATATATATATATATATATATATATATATATAATTACTAACATGATCTAAACCAGCATGTGATCAACAATCAAAACATTGACAGCAACATATATAAACTATCCTGGGGATTTAATAAAATCCATGTAGGAATAGTGGAAGACCTACACAAAATGTACCATGTCCATGTATGTGGATCCTCCTCAGCAGTGCACCTTGCATATTAATGAAGGCATGCTACTGAGGGAGAGACATGTAACATGGTGATTGAATCAGTGTAGGGACTGTGTTACTGTGTATGGAGATGAGAAACACACCCCCTGCAATGTCAAAGCAGTGAAATTAAATCAATTAATAAATGTATTATTTAAAAAAAAAATGTTGTGTTTGTGTGGCATGGTGCTTAGCAATGGACATGTGTCAGACATCTAAAAATAGAAAATGGATGCATTTAGTTATTTAGGAAAGGTCAAGTTTAAGCATAGCTAAGCGTGTTTACACGGCACGGCATGGCGTGTTGCTTAGCCATGCTTAAATGTAGTGGAGAGGTATATGTAAATGTAGAAGAGTATTTCACATGGCTAAGAAGCTAAATGATTAGAGTGACAGCCTCATGTGCAGTAGGTGCAGGGTTCGAATACACAGACAGGTTATTTTGTAAATACACATTCTGAGAATTATTTTAAGTTCTGAAGAAATAGTGTGTGATTATGTTGCAAATACATGTAAGACTATGTTTACATCCTTGATGGAATATTGTATGCATTCATAGACATTTTATTGAAATTAATTTTGCAAGTACACAATTATGAAACATATTATTAAATCCTTCAGTGCTGCACTCAGCTAAGCTCCACTAAGCACAGCTAAGCATAGTCAAACGCTTAAACCAGGAATGTTTTAGTAGTGCTGGGCTGGTTTGCACATTGCTAAGCATTGCAAAGCACTGCTAAGCAATGCCCATTTAAATATTACTTAGTCCAGCTAAGGTGGTGCGCATACCGCTAAGCATTGCTAAGCATTGCCAGTTTAAGCACTGCTCAGCTGAGCTCAGCAGGTTTGTATGGTGCTAAGCAAAGCACCACATTTTTAAAAATGGCCCAATGGTGGTAAAGGGCAGGAAAACAGCCTTATTTAAGTTGAAGAGGCAGGAATACAACCAGAAACTGTTGGAGTTTGACCCATTTAGGAACTATGACAGGATTTGGAGAGGGTGTGTGTTTCTGGGTGCAGCAGTGGGGCATTCGGGAGTCCAGGGTCATGGTTGGACTCCTAGTAAAAGACCATGACATCTGGTTGCTGCAGGGCCAGTACCAGGGGTCAGAATACAAATCAGAGGCCTGGGACCAGCTAGCATGCAATCTCACCAGTGCAACTGGTATCCCCCACACAGTTGAGCAGGTGCATCACCATTTTGATGACCTGAAGTGTAGGAGGGTGGATCTCTTGGCAACTTGGATCCAAGATGTCTGGGATGACAATGTCTCACATGTTTGTAAGTATTTTACCAATAACTAATCTGCATGTGTAATAGACAGGTACACATAAGGTGTTTTTCTCTCCACACAGCTGCAGAGGAAAGAGCTCTCAACCTGGATGCCCATGCAGGATACCTGGCCAGATTGCACTGTGAGTGTGGTGAGTACAGCTATATCTTGCAATCTATAGTAAAATAAAAAAGAAAGAGTCCAGTAGTAACTACCAGTAGGTATATTCTGTTTTGAGTGTACTGCGATGAATGCGGTCATAGACATGGACTGATATAAGTGGGTAATACCAGGTACAGGTCAGTATAGATAAAAGCATGAAACCTGCTAATGTTATGGAAATAAAGTTATTACTGCATTAATAATGTTAAGGAAATAAAAGTTTCTACTGCCTGCCAGTAGGTATATTCTGTTTTAAGTGTACTGCGATGAATGCGGTCATAGATCTGGACTGATATAAGTGGGTAATACCAGGTACAGGTCATTATAGATAAAAGCATGAAACCTGCTAACGTTATGGAAATAAAGTTATTACTGCATTAATAATGTTAAGGAAATAAAAGTTTCTACTGCATTAATAATATTAAGGAAATAAAGTACAACTTCATTCATAATGTTAAGGAAATAAATTAAACTGGATTCATAATGTTAAGGAAATAAAGTTCAACTGCATTCATAACTGCTAAGAAAATAAAGTTACTGCATAAATTGCAGAATTACAGCTGTACTGCAACATCTGCATTATCTAAAGTGTTCATTAATAAAAACTGTTAGATGCATACCAATCACTGCTTGATGTAACCCTTAATAAAGCTGTGTTGTACAAAATGTGTGTATTTTGGGTTGTTGGTCAAGAAATTGAGTATTACAAGTGCTGTGAAGTAAACATGGGAATAATATCACAAAGTGACTGAAGGTTAGCTGATAAAGACTGTTTTGCTAAAGTGTAGATGTGGAGTTATACTAAAAGATATAATGCATTATGATATTTGTTCTACACTAAGATCTGAACTTAGAATCATAATGGCTAAGATATGATAGTGTGTTTGTCTCAGGATTGTCTTGTGTTAACCACTGCATTCAGCTATATGCATTCCTGAACTTACTTACGCTGCTGCAGGAAAGTATGAATCTATAATAGCTGTAGACTGCAAATATACCATCTGCAACTGTATATGGGTTAGGTAGCAACCCAGCACTCTGATATTGTCTGTACACATCACACATATTCCCACCTGCTAGGGGTTAATTGTGTACACCTACATTCCAAGTATTAATACATAGTTCACCTATTTCTGTCACACATGAATCTCATGCATGTGTGTTCAAGTGTCACTGCAGTCTTGTATAACACTCTACCTCTATTACCATGTCACAGTTTGTTACCAGGTGAGTTCTGGGCATATATTAGTTAGTCAATATTCAGCAGTGGCTCAGTAGCTCAGTTTGATAAATGTTATGTATGATATACATTTTGTCACACATAGACTGGGGTTTGAATCCAAGGACAAGTACTACTAAATATTAATACAAGCAGTTATGTATTGTTAACAGATGTTCTCCTCACAGGAATTACAGGTAAATAAATGGCTGTAGTAGCTGTTCGAATGGGTTACTAATGTATGTGCCCAGATGTACCAGAGTGTTAACAGCATTGCTCAGCAAGGTTATAAGACTTCAGTAAATAAAAAGTCAACAAGTAAAATACTAGTAGTTATTTAAAGAATTAAAACAGTTTAATCTTGGTACGCTGTATGCCTGGTGTGTCTGTGAATGTCTGCTGATAGTCTAACCCCATGCCTGCCAAGTACAACACGATAAGCTTAAACTCCCTGTCTGTGCACGATACATGTCTCTGAAGTGTCACACTGTCATGGACTGTGATCACAGTTGCCAAATCCCTTGTACATATAGGTGCTACAGCATGGCCCATACTGTCCCATGCAGATAGCTTGAGAGATATGCAGGTGCTACAGAAGCTATAGGGCACTTGTATGCATAAAGGAAGGGCAGACCTGTAGAGTATATAAGAGTAATGTTGCAAACAATATAGCCTATACTAGTAGCAATGGAATGTCTTTCTCCCCCCACCCCTTATCTGCATCATATTTTATTATTGTTATACATCGGGTATGGTTTATGTTCAACATATGTTGCTCTCAAAACATTATTTTGGGCCTTGTATTTTATTATCATTATATATTACAATGGTTGCATACTAACATACCTTGTTGAATTACGTATGATGCTGGCCTTATGCCATAACTGTTACTGGCATACTGTTACAATACTGACTGTTATCCCACTTATTGTTGTGTTCCATATGCTGTGCAGTGTTATCTTACTGGGCTATTTGCAACATCCTGGCATGCTGTTATAATTAACGTTAAACTGTCCTGTTCATTACTAATCTATACAACACCATAGCTTGACTGGTTAGATCGGTTTCCGGTGATCCACCTACCCTACCTCAGCTGGCCATGGCACTGGGTCCCAGCATGTCTGGGATCCAAACTGAAGCTGCCCCCTCCTCTGGTCCTGCACTGTCTAATGGGTGGAACTGCCTCAGGGGATGGGGCTCATCCACCCCTTGGGAGCGGGTGTGGAGAGGGAGTTGGCACCTATCGACAGCCACCAGGGATGGTGCACAGGATCATCCACTGTGGTTTGGATGAGACTGGCCATGGGTGGGGAGCTCAGTCTCACTGCTGTTGTCTGGGGGCACATGGCTGTCTGATTCCACAACACCCTCCCTATCCAAGGTGTTTACCCCACTCATGTATCATACACTGCTGCCGTATGCTGTCTTGTCTTGTCTGTTTGCAAATGTTACCCCTCCTACCTAACTTACCTCCCCACATGTTCCTATATCCCTTCCCCAACATTCCACTCTCTCCTTAAAAACAGTGTCATCTGTCCCAAAGAAAATATCACCCCATACATAGCTATCCATTTCACAACCATATCCACTGAACACACTTTAATCATCACCTGCATCAATCAACACATTTATGATGCCCTCAGAGGCTCCAAATTCCAAATTGTCTGCAACCTGAACAGCTGTTGCTGTAGAAGAAATGGAAAGCTATGGTCCTTTCCTATGCCTGACCTGCACATCCCTACCTACTTTTCATTATGTTTTTCCCCTGCTTGCCCCCATTTCTCCTATTTCCTATCACTGCTTTTTTCTTTTCTTAAAATTAGTGGGGGTTTAAGCTGTGATGCATCACGCAAACCTACTTAAAACTGCCTTAATCACCTTCTGACACTGTCAGGCACATCTGCAAACAGTTATCACTACCATGTCTCGAACCCAGGACCTTATCAACTACAGCATGGTGTATTAGCCCACTAGGCCACTCAGCTCTGAATTCAAACAGGTGTTTCCACAAACATATGCTGATTGCCAGTGACTCTGCTTGTACATATAATGGGAAAATCGACAGTGTACTTGGGACTGTGATGCAGAAACCAAACCAGTACACACCCAAATAAATATTGATGGATGTACATGAGGCCTAGGATATCAGGTATAGCTGACAACTGCACAGACTGTTGCAGAATGTCCACAGTTGCGTCACCTACTTTTGGCATGGTTGTCACAAAACCTAGTCTGTGTGCTGAAGTACTGGCAAGTCAGTACAGATTGGGGTTAGAAAATCATGATGGACACTTCAGTGACTCACGTCATACCCATTCGAACACACATGCTTATGGGAATCCTGTGTAACATACTGTATGCATGCACATATATCTTGCAGATACACTTGCTATAGTGTTGACTCAGTAGCTTAATCTGTTACATTCCTAGCATGCTGTACATTTTGCCACCCACAGTCCTGTATTCAATTTCAGTCTGTTGCACTTTAAGTACATGCTTTGAATACAACTAATAAATGACTGAGTCCTGCAATTTTAAGCAGAACCAGTTGCTGTTACTGCATTCACTGCTACCCATGTTAGCACATCAAAGGCCTGTAGGTAAGTACACATTGCACAAATATGTATAGGCTTCCTAAATGCTGACTACCACTCATTGAATGGCAATATTACATAGCATATGTAGCTGAAGCACATGCCTCACCTGGACTGTTATGGGTACCCTCACCCTGGCTATGCTGTAACGACAGAGCTGACTCTGCTCCCTCACTGACATATACAGTTTGCTTTCCCCCAATGTGGTTAATCTCCGCAGTATAACTGCTGGGCATAATGTAGCAGCTGCAGCCTGCAACATATGCTCCGCTACCTGCTATAGACCTACCATACCTCACAACCACCTAGAAAAAGGGATCCACACAACACTCATACATAAAGGGGTGGGGATGGGTGCAAAGCTCAAGTGACAGGGACATGTATCATAGTCTTTGCCTACAAACATACAAAGCTGATTGACCATCAGCTACTGCAGCAGCATGCATGTTCTGATGCGAAGAAAGTATGACACTCACATCTGTCTTCCCCTCTTACTGACCTCAACCCACATTGTTTAACACTAAGCTGCCACATAATCAGAAAGTCTTTTCACAATGGCCAAACATAGCATGCAAAACTGCGGACATACCATATAAATTCTAACAGTGGAGAGTATTTCTATCTACCCTCTGTGATGCTGTAGTCTCCACACCCCCATAATGTCTATCTCACACACTAGGAAAGGGGTTAAGGCCTACATGAAGGAATTAAATATAGCACTCCTGTGCCATGCCATTGGCTAATAAAAGTGCAACCCAGCTGTTCTGGATCAATTAGCAAGTCTGAGCCACAGATTGGTGCACAAGCAATTGCCTGTTCGTGAGCATTACCTACAAAAGGGAAGTAGCTACCTATGGTAAACAGGTCTGTGACTTTCTTTACAAAAACAGACTATGATAGCACAATCGTTATTCTTCAGGATTTCTGCAGATAAAGGAGTATGGCATTCTAGCAGGTATGAAATATAGGTTCCTATGTAAAGGGCACATATGGCAGGATGCAGTTATGGGGAATAGGGAGTAGAACAGTAGGCCTGTAGTACATATGTTGGAATATGACATGTAGCTCATATTCAGCTGTCCAGCACCTATAGGCTTCCCTGCCAACTCTGCCTGCTGTGACGTACATCACAGTTCTGGCCCTCTTAGTCCCTCCTACAATGGCCAGCTCCTGTATGAATGCTACTGGATTGTGTGTTAGACAATAGTGCCAGTAGGCAATGGTGGACACAGCTGACATATTACATGTTGTACTGTCATCCAGCTCCTCTCAGTCTGTGAACATCAAACAGGAATAGGTCAAACATTGTACATGTGTCCCTGACTGTCCCTGATGTACTGTGGCTAGGTCACTTTCTACCGGACATCCATATCTCACTGATTGAGAGCTATGGCTAGCATACTTGGTGACCCCCTCAACAGGACTTTAGGTCATAGCCAGTAGTAGTGGGAGGACAAAGGCCTGACCTCAGTCATATAGTGTACATCTAGAGATTACAAAGTAAGGGAATGAATACAATTACAGCTATCACTGTACCATAACTGTTCTCTGAGGGTTTCAGCATATGGGATCCATATTCCCCACAGTCTGAGAACGACCATTACATATTGTCCAACCATTTGACAGACATCCACATTTGTCTGGTAGAGGGTCCACATATATCGGGCACATGTACACATTCTGCAAACATATGTGCACTACAGAAGTTGGATACCTACAGAGACAATACCCTAGAGCATGTTTGCAGTGCTGTCTGTCATTGCATCACATGAATATTGCTGGACTGTCCACATATACTTGTAGTAACACAATTGTTTTCCTAGGTGGTGGCAGTAAATGGTTGTCCATCTACATGAGGGAGTTGCTACAATCTGTCAGGATGCCTATATCAACCAGACTGGCAGGAGAAATTGTAGGACATTGTCCATTCATATATTTCAGAATCAGAGGGAGAAAGGCCAGGGAGGCCTAAGGGGTAGGCCTAAAGCCTGACTGCTTAAACCAAATGTAAGAGGCTTACAATAACACTTACAATTTAGACAGGCTATAAACAAGTAGTAATAACTGCAACAGAAAAGAAGTAGTCAAACACTTTAGACAACAAGCAGCAAGTAGCTGGAAAAAGCAAGATGAGCAGGAAAATGCAAGATGCATTGCCACTGTGTTGCTGATAGCCTCATGCATAGTGTGTTGATAGATGGCGGGGTATCATGTGGTAGTTACTGGAGGATAGTGCTGGCCTATTTGGATGTGCAGGGTGTGCATGTAGTAGAGAGCAATGTATGTGGTCCTGTGACGTGTTCCCCTCTTCTTGTCTTTCAGACACCATGTACAGATGTAGACACCCACCTTTTTCTGCTGCTGAAAACAATGTGATAGTGGATGGCCTCAGACTCCATAATAATGTCCTGCTTTCTAGGAATCACCAGAATTGGGAGCAACAGGTGGCACTGTGGGCTGAACTCATCACATCCATAAACCAAATGGGGCTACAGGAAAGAAGCTATGAGCAGGTCTGCCACTGAGCCATGGATATGATAATTACTGCACAACAAAGGGCTGCTGCTGTAGCCATGAACCGAGCTGCCACCAGTGGAGGGCTTGCTACTGAACAACCAGTCTCAGCCACAGAGGAGTTCCTGGCAAACCCGGCATCAACCACCAGCTCCCAAGCATCCATCACCCATATGTCATGGAGGTGGGTGGCACAGCTTCCACAGCACAGGACCATCCAGGTAAGCCTCCTGTGCTCATCAATATAATACTGTAACAGTCATTGTGACAGCCTCTGCATACCAGTACACTAATGTTGGGTTAATCTGCATGGGGCGTTGTTTGTAATGCACACTTGTGCATACATACTTAGAATATCAGCAATGTGGGCAGTACAGAGTTCCTACTGTACATGTTTTTATATGCACATTATCCTGTAACAATGCCATGTCTCTTTGCTGACAATACCTGTCCCTCACATTTCCATAGGTATAACTGGTGTGACGGGAGTCCAACATCCTGTAGCTGGTGAGTATGAAACTGTTTTGATATGGCTCACATATATCCTAAGAATGTTAAAAGTAGCCAGTTTGCTGCAGGCACAACTGTTATGCTTAGCCAGAGTACAATACTTGTCTGTCCGGTTTTGGAGGGGTTCAATGCAGTTCATTAAATCAGTAATCACAGTAGTGTATTTGCAGGATATGTAACATATTTGCACTTATTTTTGTGAAGGTCTATTCACTCTGCTATACAGGGGGCAATAGTTTGGTGACACCGGGTGCACTGTGTTGTAGGTCTGGGTCCTTCACATACACTAACGTATTGCTTATCTCACAGGTGTTTAGTACTGACAACATTAACCAGATGAAGCTGCAGTGCATGTTATTAAGGGCCTGTCTTGTCTGTGAATGTTGGAGTCTGCATGTGTGTTGTGCAAGAGATGATAAATAAGATGTGGTATGTATAATGCAGTTGAGCCACCTCACCTGTATGTGTGTTTGTGGCTCGGCAGACATAATACTGCAGGTATTATTGCAAGTATGTTGTCTTCCTCCTCACAGGTGACCATGGAGGTTGGAGTGTCTCCCCCTTGCAATCTGATATCAGTGTCTAATCGGACACCTTTATTTTTGATGTTGGCCATAGTGAGGCACAGCTGGGGTTGTTGGGGGCTGAATCTGTGCCATGGGTTGACATCCCACCTCCTCCCCAAATGTCCCTGCACACAGTCAGTATGCCCACATATACTCAGTCACCTGTGGACACAGAGATTGGAAAGAGTGTGGCGGCATTGAACAGGAGAGTGTGGTGACTATGGCATCAGTGAGTGTAGACACTAGCCATAGCCAGAGAGCTGTCGAGGTCCCACACAGACAGATTGACAGGGGTGCCCAACCACAACCTGTCTCAGATGTCACATCACAAGTCATTAAACGCATGTTTTGGGCTTTCATGGAAGCACAGGCATATTCCAA
>NC_056747.1:700348488-700395988 GCF_019279795.1 Protopterus annectens
GCCAGCTTCAAACCATCAACACCATTAACCATGGTAATGTACTTAGCGCAGTGAGCTACTAGAAGGTGAGGTTTAACTCCACACACTATCCATACTATCCACAGCAGGCAAACAGGCATACACTGTGTTAGCCCTGCTGTGACCCCCTGCATTTTGTGTATGATAGGACATTTGGCCAGGTTCTTTGTGACAGCCCTGGGAGTGTGTGGTCTGCAGCTATATCCTTGCAAACATAACTGTCACTACAGTTGTATGGGAATACTGGTGTGTTGGTAGTAGCAGACTCTGGCATTGACAGTGTTGTGTCTGTCCTAGGACCTCTGTGATTTGGCCTTCCTCTTGCAGACTGCAGTAGGTTTTCCAGCCCTGTGACCTACTACATATTATGGGGCATACAGTATTGGACAGAGTACCTGTTGTTGCAAGTAGCTGTTATATTTCAATAACCCAGCAACCAACTCTATTCCCTTACATACATGCAGCAGGCTCATAAATATGCAAACATAGTCTAGTACCCTGGATATTTGTAGTAAAGGAGAGTGACTTACCTTGGTGGATGAAGCAGTTGAGACACCTGTGTTTCAGGGCTGACTCTGTTTGATGCACACAGTAAACAGCCAATACATGGTAAGGTATAGGTTGTGTGGTGTGGCTTGCATCCTTTTTACTATGTATTTGAGTTGGAGTAAGGTTTCAGTCCCTAGTACCCTAGGTTGTCAGTGCATGTGCTATGCGTTGCCTCTTTGCCAAGGCCAGGGCATACTGGGCATGCCTACATCTGCCTACACGGACAGTATCAGGGGGTTCCTCTTCTGAGTCCCTCCTGTGCCTGTGGCTGTGAGGATGTAGGCTCTGGTGGGGGGTTGTGTGTCCCTTCCCTGTGATGGTCCTGCTGCAGCTATTTCTGCAGGATCATATTATGTAGCATGGCACATACTGTGAACGTCTATCCACATGTTGCTGAAGAGTACTGCAGGGCTCCACCTAATATATCAAGGTACTGGAACCATGACTTGAACAACCCAAACTCATGCTCTGTGATGTTCCTAGTTTGTGCATTTGCCTCAGTATGGTGTTTTTCAGTAGGTGTGTGTCCATTTCTGAAGGGTGTCATCATCCATGGTTCCAGTGCATAGCCAGCATTCCCCAGTAGATGTCCATATGGGATGTCCCCCCTGGAAAATCTCTGGTATAGCAGTGATGAGTGCCAGATATGGGAGTTGTGATAGCTGCCAGCACACACACTCATGATAATGCCCTGGGCATTGCACATGACCTGGCAGTTGATGGAGTGATACCCCTAGCAGTTGACGTAGACTCAACCTTCCTCACTGGATGGTGCTTTGATGTGTACATGAGTGTAGTCTATGGCACCCAGCACCTTGGTGTAGTGTGCTACATGGTGGAAGAGATGCATACTGCTGGATGTCTCCTCAGGGGTGCAGGGTAAATAAATGTGCTCACTGGCATGTGTTTGCATGGTATCCAGGAATTAGTGGAGTGCTCGGGATGCAAATGCCTGTGAGATCTCCATTATGTCCCAGCTGGTCTTTTAAAAGTACCTGTAGCTAATATTCTAAGAGCTACACATACCTTTGTTTCCACTAGGATGGGTTTCCCTCTGTTGGCTCTGGGTCTGAACACTCTTACCCTGGGTCTGAACACTCTTCTCCTTTTCAGTCTAGGCCTATGGTCAGCATTAACACCAGGACTGACTTCAGCCTCTAGCACATATAGATGTAGCAGAGCAGTGGCAGCCCCTATCATTTTGTCAGTTAAAATTCCCAAGTGTGTACTCCAGTGGTGCAGAGTATGTGGCAAAAATCAGATTGACTGGTGTATGCATACTTTATAGTGGTGTTCTGCAGATGGAGCCTGTGTGATTGGCTGATTATGATAGGTTCATAGGTTCATACTAGGCTATCTGCCCTAGGGCATTTATAAGCCTAGCCAGAGTGTGTGTGACTTTCGCCACCCCTTGGAATGAGAATACTATGCCCATTTAGGGTTTAGTTTACTGTGCCTCTGTCTAGTAGTGACACAGAGATGACCCCTGGGGTAAACCTACGATCTCCCATCCACTCTTCAAGATTTCTCTTGAAGAGAGTCAGTGAGGGACTCTGCCTAACATGGACTGGGATTCTGTTCCAGAGTGTAGGGAGCCTCTGGGTTATGAATCTATCCCTCCAGCACATCCTATTTATTTCTGTGTTGAGGTTCAAATCTCTTGATCTCGTGGCTCTGGTGGATTTGGATTTTCTGAGGTGGAGCATGACCATTAATTCCGGATTGGACATGGCCTTGTACGTCAGGCATAGATCGCCTCTGAGTAGGCGGTATGCGACTGAATAGAGCTGGAGTTTCTTCAGCCGGGCAGCATATGACATATGTTTGAGACCCTTGATCCTCTTGGTGAGGTACATTTGGGGTCTTTCTAACTGCTGCAGGTGTCAGGTAAGGTACATCCCAAATGAGGCATTGTACTCAATTATGGGCCTGATAAGGGAAGAGTATAGGAGCACAATGACCGCTCTTGATCTAGATGTGACTCCTTTCATGATAAGGTGGGTAATATAGAAGGTCTTCCTAACCACCTTGGAAATGTGAGTGTCAAATGAGAGGTTACTGTCAACTTGGGGTCCTAGGCCCCTGATTACTTCTTCCATACTTAATGGATTTCCACCTATGTGGTAATTTGTGGGTACTTTGTTCAGTTTAAGGCCATGGCTCTGGCACCAGTTATCCATTTCTATGAGGCCTTTCTGAAGGACGCTTGTGTCCGCTGGAGTATCAATTATGGCACCCAGTTTGCAGTTATCTGCGAACTTTGTCAGCCACAATCCTCCTTTGTTTGCTTGCATCTCGGAAAAATAAATGCCGAACAAGAGGGGTCCCAGGACCGAGCCCTGTGGGACACCGCCTGTAACAGGCTTAGAGTCTGACATGGCTCCAGCAATTCTCACCTTGTGGGTTCTGTCCTTGAGCCAGTTTGCAACCCATCTTATGACATATGGGTTTACATTTAAGCTGGTGAGCTTGTCTATGGTGCCCGAGTGGGGTATTGTGTCGAAGGCTTTTGCAAGATCAAGGTAGGCTGTGTGAACTGCCTTACCCTCATCAATGGCCTTAGTGACTGTTTCAAAAAAGTCGACCAGGTTCAAAAGGCAGGATCTGCCCTTGACAAAGCCGAATTGGGTAGGATCCAGTGTCTGTAGGTCCCCAATGTCTTTGTTTATGAGTTCCATAATGATCCTCTCCATAGCTTTGCAGACCAGGCTTGTCAAGCTTATGGGGTGGTAATTTCCAGGGTCCATAGAAGCACCTCCTTTGTGGAGTGGGACCACTGTCGCTCTACTCCATTCTTTGGGTACGTATCCTGTAGTAAGGCTAAGATTAAACAGCAGCCTTATGTGCGGGTTTAGTTCCTCTTGGAGTTCATGTAGCACACAACCCGGGACACCATCTGGTCCCATTGATGCTGTGTTTTTAGCTTTGGAGAGGGCGGCTCTCACCTGGGTATCTGAGATCTAAGATGTCAGGGAGGCTACACTCTGCTGGGATAGATATTTTTCCTTTTGGGGGGAGGGGGGGGGAATTTGCACTGAACCTGTCTGCCAGTATGTTGGCAATGTCTGTGGGTTCAGTGTATTTTTTGTCATTTTGGACTAACTCTAAGCATATCTGGGAGTTTCCACCCAGGTTTCTAACATAACTAAATAAGGCCTTGTGATTGTCTTTAGGGTCTTTTGAGATTTTTCTCTCAAAGTTGGCCTTGGATGATTTTATGAGTGATCGTAGTTTTTTTGCTAGTACTGATCAGAGATGCCTTCCCTTTTGGGGATTTTGCTCTGTCATATAGTAGCTTCCTCTTCCTGTTGTAATGCTTGTTAATGGCTGGGGTCCACCAGACAGGATGCCTGCCTTTTGGGGAATGGGTCTTGGATTTATTTGGGATTGCATGATCCATGCATTCTTGAAGGTGTCCATAGAAAGTGTTTATAAAGGATTTAGCGGTGTAGTATGTGGTTTCCACTGGCCCAGGGGCCTTGAAGGATACCACTTCAGTCTTAAGAAGTGTGAAGTCAGCTTTTGAGAAATTACTCACTGTGGTCTATTGTGCTGGGGGTGGGGGCGGGATGTGGATTTCCAGTGAGATTAATTTATGGTCTGATCTCACCAATGCGGGGTATACTTCCGGTGTGGAGCATTGTGTCCCCATGTTTGTGATGATCAGGTCTAGTATATTATCTCCTCTTGTGGGAGTGGTGACTAGTTGTTCCATCGCATTTGAGTTTATGAATTCTAGGAACCTTTGGGCTAGGGTGTTGGGGCTTGAGTAATGCTCCCAGTCTATGTTTGGGTAGTTGAAGTCTCCCAATATGATGGTATTTGGAGAGACATTCATACTCTCCAGTGTCTTCAGGAAGGCTGAGTGAGGTTCCTGAGTTTGTGAGGGTGGTCTGTTGCATGCTACAAACTGTAGGGCAGTTTTGCCTACGGTTAGTTGCACATGGATGGTCTCCGATGCTTCGTCCGTTGCCACTAATCTGGAGGTGTGGGTATCTTTGATGAATATGGATACTCCCCCTCCTTTTATGGTTCAGTCCAAGTTTTGAGGCCGAAAAGCATGATATGAGGTATAACCTGGTAGTGCTGGGGTGCTCTCAAGAGCCTTGAACCAGGTTTCAGTCCCAGCACAGACATCAATGTTCTCCATACTGAGGAGGGCTTTGAGAGCGTGCATCTTGAGGTTTAGACTTCTGGTGTTGAGCAGCATTACCCTTAGTTTTTTTCCACTTGTGTTTTTAGGGAGGTGAGTTTGTCTTATGAGCCTTGCCTAAGGGGGTGGCAAGAGCCTTGGCCAATATCCGGAAGTCCAGGGGTGACAGGTGCAAGCCATCCCTTGTGAAGCAGCGTGGCTTGTCCAGCATGTCATCCCAAGCAGACAGACATTGGATCCCCTTAGAATGACGCCAGTAATTGAGCCAATTGTTAAAGCTGATCATTTTGTCTTTGTACTGTGGCATCATTCTTGGTGAGGGTAAGATGCTGCTCAGGGTCAGGGTCATACCGGCCTGGGCTACATAATCAGAGAGCTCCTCTATGTCTCTTTTCATGTAGTCCAGGGAGGTACGTCTCAGGTCATTCACACCGGCATGGACAATGACTGAGTCGTATTTGTACTTGGTTTGGAGTGACCTGAGTGCTTGTGTTATGTGGCGGATTCTAGCGCCCGACAGGCAGCTTACTGTAACCTTTTCCTTGTTCAGTCTGGTGAGCGGGACGTCAGTGTGTCTGACTATGGAGTCACCTATTACAAGTGTATCAGGCAAGTTGTTTGGCCTTAAGGGCTCTGACTGTTTGGCACACTGACTTTGTGAACTATGTGTTGCATGTGCTATGTTTTGAGGTAGTGGTTGCTTGGATGTCTGCTTTGGCGGCCTCTGTTGTTTTGGTAGATTTTTAATTAGAGCCTCCGAGTATGTTTTTGTGTGTTTATGTGTTTGGTTTGTAGTTGTGATAGGTCTATGTGAGACTGGGTTTGTGGTGTGTGTGGTTACCTTCTCCTCCTGACTGGTTTTGCCAGTACTGAGTCGAGGGAGCTGAGCCTCTAGTTTGGCTATATAGTTGCATCTCTCACATATATTTGTATTTGTTGGGAAAAGGAGAGGGTTGTCTGTGTACATGAGGCGGTTGTAACATTGCCTCAAGATTCCCAGATTCATCAGCTGAACTGGAGAGGATGCCAGTAATTGATCCTTTGACATGCTAGAATAGTGTAAGGGATTGCTTTGTAACTGAGTCAGAAAGGATCTATAGGGAAATGGGTACTCAAGGGGATTGTAGGTGGATGTAGTGCTTTCTTTTTGTTTAAGAGTGCTTTACCTGTGTAAAAATGCTTTAGGAGCAAGTGCTGGGCTTTTCAGATAGAGAATAGACTGGTTAGATTGAAAGTAGAGCAGTTCTAAGGGAAAAACTGAAGAGCAGACTTAGCAGAGGCAGAAATAGTTTAAACTTGATTAACCCATGCTGCCCGATGCTGCGCTATGCGCAACTTCATGCAAAAGCGCACAAAAGCGCGCTAAAGCAGGCTTTATAGCAGGGGGTTAGAAAGAGCTAGGAAATGGCCCAAAATGGCCAATAAACTACAAGTTGCTGGGCTGGAACCAGTCGTTTAGTGACAAATAGGCTGCTCAGTGCTCCCCACTCCCACTGGTGAACAAAGAAGCTTCCTCCTATCCAAATAAGGATATGGACAACACAGGAACTATGACACAGCCCAGAGATCAGCAAAATCTGAAGACTGGACTATTCTAGTTCAGTAAAGGTGGGAAAACAAGGATTTTTTTTGTTTTTTTGTTTTTTTTTTCACAAACAGATAAAAAATAGATACAGTAACAAACAGTAAATGCTTTAAATCGGCTAGCACACTTGAGTGTGTAGCCTACCAGTTAATTTAAGCAGAAAACAAACTTTTAAAGTGCAAAACAGTTTAGAAACAAACAGAAATACAGTGAATAAACTTGCAGAGCTAGTTTAGTAATAAAAATTCGCTTTTTAGGCAAGATACAGCAGTCGAAAATGGAAAGCCAGAAAAAATACTTATAAATCAATGGAAAGTCAGTCTTCCACTCTCTGCTGCTGGTAGAGCTCTGCAGGACACCACGAGGAGCTGTGCTGAGTTGTATACAAGCACAAAAGCGCGCTAAAGCGGGCTTTATAGCAGCGGGTTAGAAAGAACTAGGAAATGGCCCAAAACGGCCAATAAACTACTAGTTGCTGGGCTGGAACCACTCCTTTAGGGACAAATAGGCTGCTCAGTGCTCCCCACTCCCACTGGTGAACATAGAAGCTTCCTCCTATCCAAATAAGGATATGGACAACACAGGAACTATGACACAGCCCAGAGATCAGCAAAATCTGAAGACTGGACTATTCTAGTTCAGTAAAGGCGGGAAAACAAGGATATTTTTTTTTTTTTTTTTTCACAAACAGATAAAAAATAGATACAGTAACAAACAGTAAATGCTTTAAATCAGCTAGTGCACTTGAGTGTGTAGCCTACCAGTTAATTTAAGCAAAAAAACAAACTTTTAAAGTGCAAAACAGTTTAGAAACAAACAGAAATACAGTGAATCAACTTGCAGAGCTAGTTTAGTAATAAAAATTTGCTTTTTAGGCAAAATACAGCAGTCGAAAATAGTAAGCCAGAAAAATACTTATAAATCAAAGGAAAGTCACTCTTTCACTCTCTGCTGCATGTAGAACTCTGCAGGACACCACGAGGAGCTGTGCTGAGTTGTATACAAGCGCAAAAGTGCGCTAAAGCGGGCTTTATAGCAGGGGGTTAGAAAGAGCTAGGAAATGGCCCAAAACGGCCAATAAACTACAAGTTGCTGGGCTGGAACCACTCCTTTAGGGACAAATAGGCTGCTCAGTGCTCCCCACTCCCACTGGTGAACAAAGAAGCTTCCTCCTATCCAAATAAGGATATGGACAACACAGGAAGTATGACACAGCCCAGAGATCAGCAAAATCTGAAGACTAGACTATTCTAGTTCAGTAAAGGCAGGAAAACAAGGATTCACAAACAGATAAAAAATAGATACAGTAACAAACAGTAAATGCTTTAAATCGGCTAGCGCACTTGAGTGTGTAGCCTACCATTTAATTTAAGCAAAAAACAAACTTTTAAAGTGCAAAACAGTTTAGAAACAAACAGAAATACAGTGAATCAATTTGCAGACCTATCAGATCAGCAAAATCTGAAGACTGGACTATTCTAGTTCAGTAAAGGTGGGAAAACAAGGATATTTCCTGACAGGTGGAATGATGTATTCCACCTGCCAGGTTTGTCACTGAAAGTTTTGAATGGCCTAGTGTCAGTGGAACTGGGCTTATCACTCATTTATCCTTGATTGGCTTTCCCAGGCTATTTCCTATTTTTTTTAATTCATTTCCCAGCTAAGCACTGTGGCATGGCATGCAAACCTGCGGCAGTAGTATAATCAGTTCTCAGCAGTCTAGACACATCTCCATGCACGGGTACACTCAGCTTACATTAAATCAGCTAAAACACGTGCAGCAGGGCTAAACACAGCTGAGCAGCACTGAACACACATCCCTGCTTAGCTGTGCTTAGCTGAGTGCAAACGGGCATCGCTAAGCTCCAATCCACTAAAACATAGTGTGACACACCCCCTTTTGATGTCAGCTACTTGTTCTACTGGCACCAACATGGTTCTGGCCCTACACAGGTTTTATCTGCAGAGACAGTGGTCCATAATTGCTATACAGTAACCCCAGCTCATTTGCATACAGATCCTTGCATATACCCTGGATACTTAATTACTCCAGGGCCTTCCTCCTTAGCATCCACTAAAACCTGCCATTGTACACTTTAAATACAGGGCACTATAATGCATTATTTTTGAAAATGTCTTATATTCAGTTTTTCAGCATTTTAATTTTCTTTTTTGCATAATGTCATATTTGCACATTTATTTATTTATTTATTTTATTTAACATTTGTTGACCGGGAAAGTCCGACAAGGTTCCACAGATCCTGTTTTCAGCAGAGGCCCGGGGAGAAATGCTCCAGACGCATGTCTTTAGAATGTGGGAGGAAACCGGAGTACCTGGAGGAAACCCACGCGAATGCAGGGAGAACATGCAAACTCCACACAGAAGGCACCCCGGCCGAGAATCGAACCAGAGAACCTCTTGCTGTGAGGCGACAGCATTAACCGCTGCACCACTGCGCCACCCACATTGCTGCACACTTCGCAAACATATTATGTGTATTAAAAAAATTATATTTTATAATGGTTTGCATTGCATTTTGGACTCACTGGGCATAGTTTTGAGCATTTCCATGCCTACATTGCAATATCCAACCCTTTTTTGGGGCTTTTACAGCCCCTGTTCAATTTTTACATTTCTGTACACGGTTATTTTCTGTGTACATTTCTGACACCAACTCGGCTCCTACATAGGCACCTTTCTGTTACTGGATCACAACTCACCCTCCTTTGCATGGATTTCACCTGCTTATGAGGTGATTTACATTCCATGGATACTTACTTGTCCACACGCCCATGCAAGCTCCTCTGCTCTATTTCCTGGATCGCACGGTTGCTGGTTTTCATGTTGGGGCCATGCCACTATGCCTACATGGGAAATTACTTTGTGCAGGCATTACTTAATTCCCCTATATCTAAGCTGCAAAATGTCTAAAGTGCACAATATTTAATCACAAAATACTGACAAAATTGAAGTTACACTAAGGAAGGGTTTACTCCCTTTCCCCACTGTTGTGTGACCTTAGAGTTAGTATAAATAATTAGCATGTATGGGTAGTTCAGCGGGGCTTGCACCCCTGTACAAACATTGAAAAAATCTAAATACATACAAAACTACTGACAGTCTGACAAATCCTGCCCATATACAAAACCAAAGTTTATGCCCCTCCATAAAATCTGTTTTTACCGGGAGACAAGCTCTCCTCAAACTTTCCACACCCCTGTTAATTATATATGCAAACTCAGAGATCACACAATGGGGGAAAAGTCATGTTCTTTGACCCCAAGAACTCTGCACTCTTGCACATCTGTCAACCATCTGTTTTGTTGACTAAATGCAGTTGATTAAACAGACATTGACAAAAGTCAAATTAGACCAGAGCATGTAAAGATTAAAAGACCCAAATGTTGATATTCATAATACCATCCACAAAACATTGACATCTCCAACAACAGCAGACTACTACTCATGCATCGAACAATAACCTCCGAGCATGCAAAATCAAAACAAAAAAAGACAAAAAACCTCACCTTCCTTCACCCCCAGCCCTGCTAATTATATATTTATCTGTCTCTCTCTCTCTCTCTCTATATATATATATATATATATATATATATATGTATAAATATCTACCAACTCTCAGATCACACTGCATTGGAGAAAGGGCATATTCTCCAACCCCAAGAACTGTGTAGTCTTGCACTCATGTCGACCACCTGCTTTGCTGACCAAATTGTCTTGACTAAATTCATGTCTCCCATATATGTCTCTGTCTCTCTAAAGCTCTGAAGATATATATATATATATATATATATATATATATATATATATATATATATGTATGTATATAGATATATATACAACATAGATAGAAAGATAGGTAGCTTGATATGAGTGTATTATTTGCTCTACAATCAGAATGTCAAAACACAACTAATATAAACACCCTTCATCTAACCCAAAATAACACAAAAAAACATAAAAAAGAAAAGAAAATATTTTTGCAGTGGAGTAAGCCCTCTGCATCCCCCCATGTGGGTACTTCTCCCACCCATAGCTCCCTAAGTTATATACTGTAACAGCTCCGTGGACACATCACAATGGAAGAAAGTTAAAAATAAAACACTGGGAGTACTCCACAAACTCATTATGATAAAGCAAACTGCAATACCTTATGTACAAATCTATCAGAAAACTAATCCTCTTTATAAAAACATTCAGAACGTTTCTTTATAATCAGAGTTACAACTGACAAAATGTACTGAAGCATTTCGTTAGATGAACTGTAATTACATCACTTTTTAGACTACTTGAATAGAATCCATACATGTACACACACACACACACACACACACACACACACACACACACACACACACACAGACACACACACACACTCTGTGCAAGACTGAGGTATAAGAATTCTAAAAAATAGATAACTAAAATAATACACTGACATTCTTAAGACACAATAAGCAGGAACTATTTAGGCGTCTGTCTCTGCCACTCATTTATTATTTTATTCCTTGTTTAAGAAGCAAAATTTAATTTTTTCTTCACTTTTGTCACTTTGATAATTTGACTTCTGAGTAAACAAAGCTGTCCACAGATATGGTGGGGGTCCAAAGCAAGTTGTCAATCAATAAAGGTTCAGGACTTGTACTGCTCTCAGCAGATGGTGCAGCATGTGATGAACATATTCATATTCACCATAAAATTCAACAGTTGTAATTATACTGTAATATTGCCATAGATATCTGAAATGCCTTTATGAATGTCTTCATAAAGCACAACAGTTAGGGTGTGCTTTTACTCTTGTTAGAGACTTACAAAGGCACACACACACACACACACACACACACACACACACACACACACACACACACACACACACACACACACACACAAACACACACACACACACACACACACACACACTATTCAATATTTTTAATTATACTGTAATATTGACATAGATATCTGAGATGCCTTTATGATTTTCTTCATAAAGCACATTAGTTATGGTATGCTTTTACTCTAGTTAGGGACATACAAAGGCACGCACACACACACACACACACACACACACACACACACACACACACACACACACACACACACACTATTCAATATTTCTAATTATACTGTAATATTGTCATAGATATCTGAGATGCCTTTATGATTTTCTTCATAAAGCACAGTAGTTAGGGTGTGCTTTTACTCTTGTTAGAGACATACAAAGGCACACACACACACACACACACACACACACACACACACACACACACACACACACACACACACACACACACACACACACACACACACACACTATTCAATATTTCTAATTATACTGTAATATTGTCATAGATATCTGAGATGCCTTTATGATTTTCTTCATAAAGCACAGTAGTTAGGGTGTGCTTTTACTCTTGTTAGAGACATACAAAGACACACACACACACACACACACACACACACACACACACACACACACACACACACACACTATTCAGTATTTCTAATTATACTGTAATATTGTCATAGATATCTGAGATGCCTTTATGATTTTCTTCATAAAGCACAGTAGTTAGGGTGTGCTTTTACTCTTGTTGGAGACTGTAATGATGTGTAACCAGTTCTACAATATATGCAGTAAAACTTCATTAGAGTAGACTTCAAGGCAACTGAAAAATAATATTCCACTATGTCAGGAACCTATTTTAACAGAGTTATATTTTCATCTGTTCTATTATGTTGGGACACAAGATTTTCCCCACTATATCACAAGGCCTATTTTAAAAGCAACCACTGTAATGAGATTTCACTGCAACATATTATAAATAGCCCATCCTTGGTTATAAATGTAGCACCGCTTTGACATTTTTCCTCTAACTACTAATTTATGATGGTGAAATATATATTTTCAAAATCAAAATGTGTTTCCTGACTGACGTATTTGGATTCAGAAAACATGCATTATTTATTACTTAATTCAAAATATATATAAATTTACAGTCTCCATTAAACCATCACATACCACATTTCAGCATTAAAGTCTTGGACTAACATATGCTCTTCTTTAGATACTCCACTGATGTTTTTAATGCTTGATCTACAAAAGCCATGAAAAAGTAAACCAACTAAGAGTCACCCCTTTAAAAAAAGATGCTCTATAATTACTTTATGCTTTTTTCACTTGTCTGAACAAGAAGTAACAAGGCAATGTGTTAAATTGCAAATGACACAATTGTTGTTAATCTTACCCACCACATCATATCAAAATAACAGACATTTAGGCATTTAATTGTGCATTATTGTATATTTCATTTCATTTCTATTTCTGGGAGTCAGTAACAGCAAAAAAAAAAAAAAAGTTACCTTGGTACATGTTCTTGAGAGAATTGCTCTCACTGCCCTATGTGTTAGTTTAACAAATTGAAATTTCAGAACACACTTAGGTAATACCCTTGAAAACAAGACAAGAATTTCATAGCAGCCATATAAGGCAAACTCTGGTAAAGTCAGTCATGATTATGGTACATTCTGAAACAACAGAAACAGTTGTTTAAAACATTGCACACATTAAAAAAATATTGCAGCCATTTATATATTTTAGAACTTGCTGTACCTACTGATATGTATTGTTCTGTTCCAAAACATGAAACAAATCTATCTGCAGTATTTCTTAGAAAATTGTCTTTTTATTTTCCACAGAACTGGCAAATAGTGTCTGCAATATATTTTGTTTAAATTGCTGTGCGTGCCTACATTTTCATAATAACCTGAAAAATTTCCCTCACTTTTACCGCTTACTGGCACTGACTCCTACTGCAAAGAGTGTCAGAAAACATTCATTCATTCACTATTTATTCAATAGTCAAACTGCTGTGTTTTGTCTTCATTGCCTCAACAGCGTCTGCACTTACACAGTTCAGAGGGGTTAACCCCATAACAAGTTTTATTTTATTTAAATGAAAACAACGAATGGTCTGTTAAGTGCTTAAGACTGCATGATTTTTATTTGTCTAGATTAATTTGTTCAAATATTTTCTCACTGGTTTTCACAAAAATGAATTACAGTAGGAAGCGTGGAGCATATGTTAGGTATGCAAGACAGACTAGCGAAACACTTTGATCATCCACAGACACTGATTTATAGATTTAAAGAAATATAAGGAGCAGAAATGGAAAGAACTGTGGCATCCACCTATGCCAACCTTTATATGGGGTATTTTGAAAATTAGACTGCACATACATAACTAGCTCTATGGCGGTGAAAAACGTTGGTTGAGAAATAAAGTTTATGAGAAAAAAGTAATCAATTTATTTATTTTTTTAACTTTACATTTTATGGGTGACATGGTATTCATACCCCTTTGTAAGACTGGTTCATCATCTGCACTCCAATGCCTGTTGTACTTATAATCAGCTGCGAGTTCACCACACCTCAGGGCAAGGGCAAACTCTGTCTACAATGTTTATATAAAGAACTTTTCTTTCAAGTGAACACTTGCCAGAACATAGCTATCATAGTTGAATAAATAGTTATGTCACCAAGAATAGAAAATTATCAGAACTGACTGTATATTGTTGACTTCTTCTGGATGATTTATCTACACTATGGAAACAGACCTCTCAACCATACTGAATTCCTCAGTATTTACTGGCCTTGAGGTGAAAATAATGGTCTACCATGAATTCCCGAGTGGCCCCTTTAATTTCCAAATTTTCCCTTTTTTCAAAAATTTTTTTGAGTAATTTTTGCTGATGTCATCACATGCAGGGGGCGTGCACAATGACATCAGCTTTGTGAGCAGCCTGCCAGCCTGTCGGAATTTGGCTGAGGAATAGAGGGAGGTGTGTACTACTGACTAACTGTGTTTATTTCTGTATGGCTTGTGGGGGGTAAGAGGGACAGGCAGCACTTTTGGGACTGTAATACAAAATAAAATAAAATTTCAATCAAGTCATTAATTCCAGTCTGGTCACATCTGTGCATGCTGTCTGTTCTTCTTAATGTCCACTCAATTTAAACTACAGTAAGTTTAAGTTTACTGGTTCTTATTGCTTGTCGTTTGCTATCCTGTATTGGTGCTGTAAGGAGGATTCATTTGCAAGGTAAGGTATGTATAAAGAGAGCCTGAGTTCCTGCATGTAAGGAGATTGTGATTGCTGCTGCTCATTTTTCCGAGTTTGTTTTGCTTATTTGTATTTAGTTCTGTTTTGCTTGCAATGCTGTTTTGCTGCAGTAAGGAGGAGTGTGTCTTGCTGTAAGGAGGGAGAGATGTGTGTGTGTGTGTGTGTGTGTGTGTGTGTGTGTGTGTGTGTGTGTGTGTGTGTGTGTGTGTGTGAGAAAATGCCCCAGTTAGGTATAACTGGTAGTTAGAGTTACTCAGACTCAAACCTGTAGTTTACGTACAAGGAGCAAGAGCCTAAATTCTCTACCCATAATACCATCACTTGTGATTCAACGAGTTTAAGTCCAAAGTTTTACAGAATGCCTGGAATCTTTGGTTCATACTTGTGGTCTGTTACTCTTAAACTTTATGGTTTTCTGTCATATCAGTGAGAACTGAATTCACTAAATAATGATAGCCATTTAAGTTTCAGTCTTCCTATCTTTCAGGAAATGCATGGGAACACAAAACATTTTATTCTCGCAACTTTTTAAGATTATACAAGCAAAGTTTAAAATGTATCCCTGGTTTTGGGCCTTTGCCCCCCCCCCCCACAATACATTTTGGATTTTTCCAGATTTCTTGTACTATATAGTTCTTCAGGCAGAGAGAAGTTTAGTTTTGTTTATGCCAAGTTAGTTTGTGTTTCTTGTTAATACTACATCAGGTAGAATGCTTAGTTTTGATGCAGTAGGCTGTGGGTTCTACTCCCACAGTATGTAGATGGAGTGCTGATACAGTACCATGTTGTAATTTTAAAGGGGTGGAAGTTGCAGTCTTGCTAATGTCCTCTTTGGTGGAGATACCATGAAACTATGAATCTGTTATCAGTTTGCCATCCATTCCCTATTGCACTATTACTAACTTATCATTTTTAAATGTAACATAGGCAATTTATTCCTCAAGGGCAACAGACACTTTATTTGTAGATGAAACAATGAAATATAAAGTTGTTTGCTAACAGCAACCTCTTCATTAGTTACATATCTCTTTAATGTGGAAATATTTAGATGACATTTACTTCTGCAGAGATTGCGCACATTTACTAAAATTGGTGGATTGTAGAAGTTTGAGTAGACTTTTATGATGGAAATGTTTGAATTGGGCAGTTTTGTCATTATTGGTTCATGCATTTTGTTTCATTGCTTACTGAAAAAATGTTCAAAACAATAAATTTAAAACTCACTCTAACAAGTGTTCTATATTATATAAGGAATATAATTTAATACAATCAGGAAGGTGTATCAAAGAACACATGTATGTTTTGTGTGCAAGGGGCCTATGATTTGAAAACAGCCCAAAGGTAATCTTTATCCACCGCTGGCCAGATGCATTTTATTTGAATGTGAGTTTCACTGCTTTTTCAATGAAAAAAAACTCCGGTACCAACCAATAAGCGAAACAGTTCCAGTAGACTCCACAATAGTTCTTTTAATCCACAAGTTTAATCCACATAATGCCAGGACATACGATACATACGACAGAAAAATGTTGGAATCAAAACTCTAAACTGACATAGTACACAAGGACTAGCAAAACGCTAATAGCAGTTTAGCGCTTTCAACCATATCACACTGGTCTTCTTCAGAACTGCTGATGAAAGCATTCAATCCATTTAAATTAACAGGCGTTGAAGTCTTTAGATGCAACTTATTTTTACATATTTTTTAACCAATGTATTTTTTGAGAGAGGTTAGGTGTAGCGCCTTTAAGAAGCGATATTTTATTTGGCGCCAAAAAGTTAATTTAAATGGATTGAATGCTTTCATCAGCAGTTCTGAAGAAGACCAGTGTGATATGGTTGAAAGCGCTAAACTGCTATTAGCGTTTTGCTAGTCCTTGTGTACTATGTCAGTTTAGAGTTTTGATTCCAACATTTTTCTGTCGTATGTATCGTATGTCCTGGCGTTATGTGGATTAAACTTGTGGATTAAAAGAACTATTGTGGAGTCTTCTGGAACTGTTTCGCTTATTGGTTGGTACCGGAGTTTTTTTTGAGTGGTTCGCATTACACCTATTTTTGGTTTCTGATGTCGTCTCTTACTCCGGCGGCTTCCGGCGAGAATGCCAGTAGCACACACCTTCATGAGAATCCAGCGCCAGAGGTATACAACGACACAGCACCGGACGGCAAACGCACCTTGGAAGCATTCAATTCCGAACTATCTGAATTAAGAGGTGAGGTTAAACATCTGACCGCACTTGTTACTAGACTGTTATCGGGGGTTACGGAACCGAACCAGCTTGTTTTGCCCCCATTATCCAACAATACTAATGATTATAAGGGTAAACTTGATAGTTCTATACGTGGTTTACCATGTCCTACTGTTACAAGTATAGGATTATTAAATCCGAACAACAAAGGACAAGCTACCCATTCATGTTTGAATTATGAAGTTGACAAGAGTAATCGGAATGGTTGCAACGATAATTTTTCAGACCATATAGGTGAGCACTCTAATGAAAGCTTAGAAATACCTAATGGTCAGAAATCTAGGCATATCAGTCAACAACAAGGTTTGGATATTACTGCCCCGTTATCCAGCAGTAATATCAACATATCCGACTTTACGTTCGACTTTTCCTTATATGACTATGACCTAGAAGCTAAGAGAACTGGAACAAAACCTAAGAGATTGCCACCTATTAGGACATATTCGACTGTGACAGCCAATAAAGTAAATCTGAATGGGTCTGAAAAACACAACAACACATCACATCCTGAGGTTGGTTCTGCTACCAGGATAGACAGTTCAGACTTATTCAATCAATTTCTTTCTTTTGATTTCTTTGTTGACAATATTGAAGCATCGGACAAGGCAGTTCCTTTACAAGGTGGAATTAATAGAAATGAGACTGTCAATTTGAAAACTATGATTTATTCCTTAGGGAAGAAACTCAAAACCATCAATGGACTTAAAGTGGACAATATGTTTTTACAGAAATGTTTAGATGACAAGATTGTTCCTAAAGGGTTAAGATTTTTCAAGTTACCCTTAGGTATTGATTTGACGGATTTGGGTATAAAGGAATTTAATAGTTTTTTTGATGTATGTGGTTTCAATTTTATCAGTTTACTAATGAAGTATCATGATGAGAGATTAAGTAAGTTTATTCACGAAGTGGAAGTATTAAACACACAAATAGTTAATGATTTACTGTTTAAAGATTGGGAAAAATTATATAACAAGCAATACCTTGAAGCTAAAAAATGGGCCAATACTTTATGTAAGAGAAAATTTGATAAAATTAAGAGGGATAGGGAACAATACCAAAGACAACTGGCTTATGTGTGGCCGAGAAAACGGAATTATGAAGAGGGTCAACACAAAGGGGTTATTAATTGTGACTATGATGAAATGTTGGGATTTGATACCCATATTGAGTATGCAGAAAATCAAGGTATACAACCTCGATCGGATTTTCGGGCACACTTGAGGCACAATTATCCCCCATATCAGAGCAGGGGGTCAAAGACATACACCAGGAGGAAGTAGCAAGGGGGATTGCCCCAATATCGACACTAACAGGTAATTTGTATACAGTGAATACAGTAACTACTCACACCAACACTTTAGGTGACAGTCACTTAGATGACAACATGTTAGAAGTTGATAATGAGATAGTAGTCAGCGGTAACGTCTTATCTTACCGACATTTTAATATTTATAACTACACGGATTTAAAGATCGATAAAGTACATTTTAATTTATTGGAGAAGGGGTTGAAATTTATACCCAATCCTAAGTTTTCTTTAACAGATGTATTGATAGATTTTAAAAAATATATTAGGAAAATTAACTTGGAAGTTTTTTTTAAAGACAAAAACATTATAAAAGGAAATAATACAGATTGTGATGACACTATTGGTTGCAATTTGTCCATTAGGAGTAAGTTTACACCTCCGAATCACCCTATTATTGACACCTTTGACAAGGTTGTCACTAGGGAGATATACAGCGTATATCATCAATTTAAGAAGTTGGATGAATTTAGCAACCTGACTTCGGATGAAAGAGAATTACTCCAATCTTTGAGAAGTAATAATGCTATAAGACTTATGAAACCCGACAAAGGGGGGGGGGGCATTGCTATTTACGACAATATGATATATTTACAAAAAATTTATGATATTCTACACAACACAGGGAATTACGTAACAATTTCTAGGAATGAATTACATATTGCCTACCGTAGGATTGATTCCTATATTGAAGAATTTTTATTGGATGGGAGAATTACTAACGAGATTTATAAATTTATAAAAGTAGAACACCCTAAGTTAGCCACTATGGTGGGCATTCCCAAGACCCATAAAAATACCAATGACCCTCCCCTGAGACCTATAGTCTCGGGCAGTTATTCAAAAACTTTCAAGATGGGGAAGTTTATTGACACAACTTTGAAGAACATCTATACACTTATTCCACATATGGTTAAGGACTCGTGGTGTTTCCTTTCAAAGTATCCAGTTTCTAACATAGAGAACACCAATCCTAAATTCATAATCACTATAGATGTGATTGATTTATTCTCCTGTATTCCTAAGGAAGAGGGGTTAGAAGCATTCTCCAATAGTTTGAGGAGGCATACAGATTTAGAATGGGACACTATCAGTCTTTTAACAGAAATGATGTCATTGGTTTTAGAAAATAACTTTATATATTTCGAAGGCGAGATATTTAGGCAGACTAGGGGCGTTGCGATGGGGGCGGCTTGCGCCCCCATCTATGCCAACTTAGTCATGCTTAATTGGGAGGATGAAGTTTTATTTAGGAATCCATATTTTTCCAAAGTTATATACTATTCCAGATTTCTGGATGACTTGTATGTGTTGTGGCAAGGAAGTAAGGAAGAGTTGCAAAGTTTTATAGAATTTATCAATAGAAGTAGTGATTATTTAAAGTGTACGCATGCTATTGATTCAACAGGTTTGCCATATCTGGATACATTAGTAACTCATTATGGTGGGAAAGTGAACTCTAAAATTTATAGGAAGTCCACTTTTTCCAACAATTACTTGGACTATACTAGTTGTCATCCGCATAGGGTGAAATATAATGTCTTTAAAGGACAATGCATTAGAGCCGCAAGAATGGTCTCGGTCTTAGCAGACTTGGAAATAGAATTATTTCAAATTCAAAGTTTTTTCCAGCAACGTGGTTATCCTGGAAGTATGATGGAGGAGATTACTTCACACATTTTGGAGCACTGGGGTACCAAATATAAACCACTTTTGGGGTCAGGGGACATTCAGAATTTTCCCAACCTGAATAATAATGGAGTAGGACCTAGTTATTTAAGAGCTTGTATTATTACCTTACAATATTGGGTCTGATAAAATTAAACAAATTATTTTCAGGTTTTGGCATTTGATAAGTAGTGACCAATATTTAGTTAACATATTGAGTAACAAACCAAAATTTGTATATAGGATGGGCTACAACATGAAAAAAATATTGGAACACCACATAGAAGACAGTAGGAAGATTATATCTTCAAAGAGTAGTAGAAAATGTGGTTTCTGTAATTATTGTAAATACATGTATTGTCACAACAAAATTATATTAGAGAATGGACATAAAAGTATAATTAAATGTTAAAAGGGAAATTGCAATACTAAACAAGTCATCTATCTAGCTAAATGCAATTCCTGTGAGGCATTTTATGTAGGACGTACAGAACGCAGCATAAAAAAGCGCATTTACAATCACATATATAGCATCAGGGTGAAGGACCCAACCAACGCCCTGTATAGACATATTCAACAGCTAGGTGCAGAACACACTTTCAAATTTTTAATATTGGAGGTAATTCCTAGTAACCCTAGAGGTGGTGATGTCAAAGCACTAATTGCATTCAGGGAGGCTTGGTGGCAACTATTTTTAGATGCCACCAGCCCACCTGGACTGAATGATAGTATATCTATCAAAAGTTTATTATTTTAGATTATATATGGGTTGAAAGATATACACCAAATATTATGTATTTTTTAAAAGACAACCAGGAGTCCATATGTGGATATTAGTGTTTATATGTTTACCCTTTTGTAGATTCTATGTCTATCATACATTTGTTAGTACATCTTTGAAACTGTATGTATCAGCTACATTTTTTATATATGCCTACATATTTATATTTATATATATGTAAATTGTCTACCTATGATTAGTTGTTATATATATTTTTTAATTAACACTTTTTTCACATTAGTCATATATAAGCTTGTAAGATATACGTTTAGGTAATATTACATTTACAATGTTATTTTATAGTTTGGTTATACTGAACACATGTAACGCATCTATTAGATGTATTTCGTTATTTATTTAGAATTTATTGTATATACACATTCTTAGGAAGTATTGTATGCTTACTTTTTATGTGTTACAATTATCAAGTGTAGACTTTGTGCAATATTTTAATATTTTAATATTTTAATATTTCAACAACATATTACAAATTATAACATCATATGTCTATTTACTTTCACATTGATATGACTACTATTTATATATATATTTAAATATGTCCTTCAACTGCTCATATGGAATTAATCAATTTAACTTACACATCATATTGTGCGTCAAGCAAGTAGTTTATATCATGCTTTATTGGGTTTTGACGCACTTTAACAGGCGTTGAAGTCTTTAGATGCAACTTATTTTTACATATTTTTTAACCAATGTATTTTTTGAGAGAGGTTAGGTGTAGCGCCTTTAAGAAGCGATATTTTATTTGGCGCCAAAAAGTTAATTTAAATGGATTGAATGCTTTCATCAGCAGTTCTGAAGAAGACCAGTGTGATATGGTTGAAAGCGCTAAACTGCTATTAGCGTTTTGCTAGTCCTTGTGTACTATGTCAGTTTAGAGTTTTGATTCCAACATTTTTCTGTCGTATGTATCGCATGTCCTGGCATTATGTGGATTAAACTTGTGGATTAAAAGAACTATTGTGGAGTCTACTGGAACTGTTTCGCTTATTGGTTGGTACCGGAGTTTTTTTTGAGTGGTTCGCATTACACCTATTTTTGGTTTTTGCTTTTTCAATGAATGTGAGTTTCAAGGGCAGAGAAGTTTTAATGGCAAGCCTATTTTCATTGTGCGACTGTATTGCTTTGTTTAGCAGATGTCTATTAGTGCTTGTACTATAAAATGTAAAATAAAGGTTTTAAATGAAATCCAAATAATCATTGTAGAAGTAAAGCAGTATGCACATTACAATGTTTATGGTAAATGAGGTAAAATAGCCAAGTAATGGGACATTGGAATGGCTATGGGGGGAGGGCTGTATATCGGGGGAGACCCCATTCAGCCATGATTTTGTGAAAAGGGGAGGGCAGCAAACTCAAAGACAAATCTGGGTGGCCCAAACTCTAGCTGCGCCACTAATCAGTAGGTCATGGAGAATGACTTTTGGAGGTCCTAGCAAACTATAATATTCTTTTGCTAAGATTAGAATATTGCCTACCAGTAAATACTCTAATTTTACCACAAAACCCACATACTGCAAGTCACCAAAAACAAAATCCAAAGATTCATCATCTACTCCCTTCCCAGTGAACATCATTACTATACATCTCAAAAAATGATTACCATTTATTACAGGGTCTAGGGGGGCATATTTTAGTTATTTGTTTTTCAGTTTGCATTTGAAAGTTGGTATCCCACAATCCCACTGGAGTGGATCAGGTTGCATAATTATGTATGCACATTTTATGTTAATCGGCACACAGATTCGTACCTATTTTTCATGGGCCTTTGTCCAGATTTTTGATGTTTCTAGGTTGAGAGGTATGTATAGAAGGGTTAAGCAAATTAATTCTTTCTCTTTTTATTATATTTTGTGAACATTTTGACATAGATTAAAAATGTGAAATTTATGTCATTTTATTATTTCTTTACTAGATATTTTCATAAAAAGTGATTTTTCAAAAATTGTAAATACTATGTCACTATGATAGCACAGAGTACCAGTTAAGCTAATACGTGCTTCCAAGGAAACATGCAGCCCCACTGAAAATGACATTTATTAAAACAAAATGTTAAGTCCTCAGTGCACTAGCATAGTGCTGTGGGAGACAGCTGCTCTGGGAGGTTAACACTGAAGATATCTGAATATGCATGACTAGAAGTTGTTTTGGACAACAGTGGTATAAGAAAATGGACAACACATTTCACTAGTGGATATTATGGAATCATGTAATGCAGGGTAGTTATCCAGAGCTCACAACCTTATGTGCCATGAACCAGGAAAAAAGTTCAAAATAAACCAGAATCAGGGAATCATTTAAAATATAGACTGTATTTTTCAGGTATGTCATTTTCTACCACTCATCTTATTCTAGTAGCTTTATTAGCAAAACACATCTTTATTTTAAACATTTACATTATCCATACTGCTCACTTATGAACCTATGAGATGAATAGTTGCAACTCCATATCCTCAAGAAGTAAAATATCCATATGCTCAATGTAACCTTGATAACTGCATGTGTATCCACAAATTTACCCTGGGAATGCCTGGTATTACTCTCCTGAAGAAAGGAGATGCAACCTTTGGGAAGGTGCTGGCAGAGCAAGAATGGTCATTATATCTGCATGTTAGTGCAGAGGGTTAAGGCTGTGAGCTATATTTTCTGTAGTACATGGTTTGATTCCCTCTACCCACATTTCTCGATTTTGAGCAAATCACTTAACCAAACATGAATCCAAGGTCCTGAAAAGGGATTGAACATTCAGTAGGCTAACTGGTTTATAAATTGGTATTTATTTTTATATTTTTTATTAATAAAACTTAATGGCATTGGAATAACTATGAATCTATGTACAGTGATTGTTTATGTAAGAGCTGTAAACATTACTGCTGTGTTACAAAACATTAGTTGGACTAGAAATTAAAAGTAGGAGCGTTAACAACAAACAAAGATGGTGGAAATGTGTGCAGCTAACTGTACACACTCAAGAAGGACCGATGTCCTAACTATACCATTTTCTCAGAGATGAGATAATGAGGCTCAATAACATATGATTAAAAATAATTTCATTATCAATACAAAATATGCTCCAGTGTTTCTCAGCAATATTGAAGCTTTCATAAATACGATATAGTGCACTAGTGAGGTGGCTAGAGGAAGAAGCTGCTACTATGTGCAGGCTACCAGTATCGCCTCTTTCATGGCACCTTTGTGTGTAATGTCAATAGTGGTTTCTAAGGCTTTTGTATGTCACAACTGCAGATGTTGCACTGGTCTTACACACACACACACACACACACACACACACATATAATTATATAATATATATATATATATATATATATATATATATATATATATATATGTGTGTGTGTGTGTGTGTACTATACACATGCATTTGCTTGCACACATATGCCTGGGCATATCTAATGCCTGTTTTATCAGGTTTCAATAATTAGACATACAGGCCCACAATTAGGTGGTTAGTATTGATTTCTAAAGAGCTTCATTGTATAGGAAACCATTATAGGTTCATAGGTTCATAGGTTTATACTAGGCTATCTGCCCTAAGGCATTTATAAGCCTAGCCCAAATTTTTGTGGCTTACGCCACCCCTTATGTGAAAAAATACTGTGCCCATTAGTTTGTTGTGCCTCTGTCCAGCAGTGACACAGAGATGATTCCCGGGCTAAACCTACAATCTCCCATCCACAGGTCAAGATATCTCTTGAAAAGAGCCAGCGAGGTGCTCTGCCTCACATGGACCGGGATTTTATTCCACAGCATAGGGAGTCTCTGAGTGATAAATCTATCCCTCCAGCACGTCCTATTTATGTCTGTGCTAAGGTTTAAGTCGCTTGCTCTAGTGGTTTTGGTGGATTTGGATTTTTTGAGGTGGAGCATGTCCATTAATTCTGGGTTGGACATGGCCTTGTATGTCAGGCACATGTCACCTCTGAGCAGATGGTATGCGACTGAATAGAGCTAGAGTTTCTTCAATCTGGAAGCATATGACAGATTTTGGAGTCCCTTTATCCTTTTGGTGAGGAACTTTTGGGGTCTCTCCAATTGCTGCAGATGTTGGGTGAGATACATCCTGAATGGGGCATTGTACTCGATCATTGGTTTGATAAGTGAAGAGTACAGGGGAACAATGACCTCACTAGATCTGGATGTGAATCCCTTCATGATCAGGTGGGCAATGTAGAAGGTCTTTCTAACCACTTTAGCAATGTGAGTGTCAAAAGAAAGATGAATTATGCTGAGTACCTCCAATTTTATCTTCAACCGAAACATAAATGCAGGTAGGACTTGCACACATTTGGAAAGCCTTGTATACTCCATTTTAGCATGCAGTGTGTCCTAGACTTCTAGTTGATTCACACATATTCACATATTCCAAATGTAATTACATGTTTGGGGCAAAATGCCTATCACCGAGCATGAATTAACTCAGAATCTGGATGTACGGTTAAAAAAAGAACCGTTTCCTTTAATGTCAACTGTAAGATAGACATGGAGAAACTGAAAGATGGCTTCTTAGAGATGGACAATGCAGAAAATATTATAGCTAAAGAAATGTAATTGTTTATATTGTTGCATTTAAGGCTGGAGACAGAGACTTTTTGAAAAAGGCCAATGCTAACTTGAACAAAGCTGTGAGAGTAGTGAAACAGGCCTTCAGTGTAAAAATACAGAGACACCTCACTGACCAGAAAGATTCCAGGCAGCTATGGAGAGGGATCCAAAACATCACAGACTATAAGCCACCAACCATGCAATGTGATGATAAACCAGCCATTTTAATCAAGCTAAACATCTACTTCAGTAGATTCGAGGAATCAGCTAGAACCACACCAAAGAGACTACTCACCAATGCAGATACCACATCACTATGCCTCAACTTGGAAGAGGTACACAGGAACCTATGTAGGGCTCACATGGGCAAAGCAGCTGGTCTGGATATGATCCCAGGGAGGCTACTTAAAAGCATTGCTAATCAGCTGGCACCAGTCTTCACAGACATGTTCAATATATCTCTCAGCCAGGAAAAAGTGCCCAAATGGTTTTAGACCACCGACACCATCCATCTGCCCAAAAAAACATCTTCAGCATCATTAAATGATTACTGGCCAATTACAGTTACTCAGTAGTGATGAAGTGTTTCAAAAAAATGGTCAAGGATCACATAACATCCTGCCTATCTGCTACATTTGATCCTTTGCAATTCGCATACAGACCAAATTGTTCAAATGTGAATGCCATAGCTTTAACACTTCATCACACCATGGACCACCTGAAAAATAAGGACTGTTATGTACACATGTGGTTCATTGACTTTAGATCTGCCTTCATTACAGTAATTCCACAACAACTGCTATCTAAAGCTGAGTAATATAGATATAGAAAACAAAACATGCAACTGGATCCTTGCCTTCCTGACTGAAAGGTCACAAATAGTTTGAGCAGGAAAACATCACTCAAACAGCATCACCATAAATATCAGGATGCCATAAGGTTGCATACTCAATCCACTTCTTTTCACAAATCTAATACACGACTACACAGCTACGCATCAGTCAAATATAATCGTTAAATTTGCACATGACACCACAGTAATTGTGCTTATCAAGAGGGATGATGAGTGGGCCTACAGGGAGGAGTTGAACCAAATCATTCACTGGTGCACTGACAACAACTTAGCACTAAATGTTAGGAAAGCCAAGGAAATCTCCTTCAATTTTAGGAAGGAGAATAAGCCACACTCCCCTATCATCATCAATGATGCCCCAGTGCTCAGAGTAAATAGCACCAAATTCCTAGGGGTACATATCTTGCAAGACCTAAGTTGGGCCACAGGCACTTCCTACTTTATAAAGAGAGCCCAACAATGTCTCCACTTCCTTAGGAGACTTTGTAGAGCTAACTTCCTCCCCACAGGTCCTATTTACCTTCTACAGAGCCATGAGTGAGAGTGTACTACCAAACGTCATTGTCTGCTATGGAAATTGCTGTCAAGCTGATTGGAAGGCACTGGATAAGATCATTAAATAGGCCACAAAAAATCATTGGCTCCAACCTTCAATCCCTACAGGACATATATTCAAACAGATGATATGGTACAGTCCAAAAACTACTGAGGGATGTACACCATCTGGCCTATGGACTATTCAAACTCCTTCCAACAAGGAAGCGCTACAGAAGCATTAGATGCAGGCCATACAGATTCCATAGCAGCTTCTTCCCACATGCTGTCAGACTGCTGAACAACAAACCCATAGCCTAGCCCACTAAATGGGTAAAACATTATTTATGTGCAATAGGTCATTGTTATTTACATAAGTCTCTGCACAGCTCACTTTAGACATCTCTGTCTGCACTATGAAAACTGTAGACTGTAAGTTTATGGTAAATATTGGTGATGGGTGATGTGTGCCTCTTTATTTATAGCACTGTTTTTTATATATCCTTATATTTCTATTGTCTGTTCCTGTTGTTGTATTTGCTTTGTTTCTGCTGAAAAAAGCTTTCATTTTTTTACTTTATTTATTTATAGTGCTTATTTTCATTTTTATTTTTAGTATTTACATTTTTATTAATTTAATTTATCTTCCTTCTGTTAAACTGCCATTCCTATGGTACGAGCCCGAGTATCAACATTTTGTGATGTAATACACAGTTTTTCCTCTTGACTTTGACTTTAGAACACTTATAGTAAGAAACATGGTAAAAATGAAGCAGGGAAAAAAAACAGGTAGCTTCTGACCTATAATCAGAAACATTCTGTTATAATAGATTGCTTAGAGGATTGCTCACCACTGGTATCAGAAAAGAGACTTGTAAATAAGTGGACCACTTTTATTTGTCTCAAAAACGGGTAAATAATAACTTTGTTATCGGCAGTCTCTGATATAAAAGTCTTCACATAACAAACATCTTATAGTGAGGTACATATGTATCTCACCAAGGAGATTCAATAGCTACCACAAAACCATCAATGTATTTAAAAAAGCTGTTAGACTTAAAAAATAAATCCTATGAGACCAGTGGTGATTTGTGGGAACAAAATGCACAAAGCACAGTATACAGTTTTACAACATCACTTGCTATTTTACCTAAATTGCATGAAAGGTAATAACTACAATTAACTCCATAATGCAGTATCAATAACAAACAGCAATACGTTCAACTGTTTTTCTATTTCTTAGCGGAGTCACTATTTACTTTTTTATTTGTTTATTCTGTATGTACCTAATTAATTGGTTAGTTCAATTAATTTTTTATTTAAAATTTTAACATGCTTATAATACCCAGCACTGTGCATATAATAAATAAGATAATAATGCCAAGTACAGAAACATTTGCAAATAAAAGTAATGTGATGAAAACCAAAAATAGTAATTATAGCAAATAACTAAATAAAAATTGATATCCATGAGGGATTCATGTAAGCTCCTCTAAAAATAAGCCTGATGTAGCAATACATACCCCTCCAGCACAAAGAAGGACCTAAAAAGTTAAATAAGCTAGGAATAATCTCTAAAGTAAGTGGAAGTTCAGTGCTAATTCTACCCAGAAACAAGGGTGGGCCAACCAGCTCCCGGGGCCAGGGCTATGACCCAGTACCCCACCCCCCTCATCTCTTCAATTGAAAAGAAAAAACACTACATTCACTATAATAAGCCAATTAATAAGGAATCAGCGTATTACAGTTAGATCTATACACTCCCCAAAGCTCTTGTTTTCAAGAGCAAAAAGAAAAAAAAAAATGGACATTCCTTCTGCAGGCACACCAACCAGGTGGCCCCAGATGTACTGCACCCCCCCCACCCCTGATCTGGCCATTCAGGTCCCATTTCTGTGTCCTTTCCCCTGACTCTCCTTTAACATACCCTGCCTGGATGGTGTACTACAGTGCTCATGCAACACTGAAAACCTAAACAATGAAAACTCAGAACACTGAAAGTGTGCATTATAACATAGAAAGCTACAACGAACAAGTAAATAACATCCTCTGCATGTATAACAACACCAATGTAAGAAACACACTTTGTACTACGTTGCTCCCCTGCACCCCCATCAATTTTACCCCCCCCGTAAATAAAATATCCCAACTCCTCGATTGCACTACAGTAGAAAAAAGTTAATTTCCTAACCCCCTGTAACATGATCACTATACAGAATGTAAACATATGTGCTGCTTTCATGGAAGTTACGTTAGTGTCCTGAGAAGTGCTGGGAGAAGTGAGGAGGGGAAAAGTGTTTATTTCACCAATCTGTACATGTTTTAAGCCATACAGGTAAGTGATTTAGACATTATGTTTACATTCTGTATGGTGATTGTGATACAGTAAGGTTAGGAAACTAACTTTTTTTCACTGTAGTGTGATCTTGGAGGTGATATATTTAATTTACGTGGGGGGGTGCATGCAAAAGGTGTGTTTGTTACTTTGGTGTTGTTGTAGGTGGAGGGGATGTTATTTACATGTGCTTTGTAGTTTTCAATCTTATGATGCAATGTTTCAGGGTTCTGAAGTTTCATTGTTTTGGGTTTTCGATGTTAAGGTCTCAGTGTTTTGAAGTTCAATGTTATGAGATTTCAGTGTTTTGAAGTAGACCCATTTGTATATCAGATGGTCTCATTTGTCAAAGGTTCATAGGTTCATAGGTAGGTACTAGGCTATCTGCCCAAAGGCATTTATAAGCCTAGCCAGAATGTGTTGGCTGTCGCTGCCCCTTAGATTAGTTCCCTGTGCCTCTGTTTAGCACAGCCACTGAAGTGATCCCCGGGGTAACCTTTCTGTTTCCCATCCTCTCATCAAGGTTTCTCTTGAAGAGTGTTAGCGAGGAGCTCTGCCTAATGTATATTGGAATCTTATTCCAAAACATGGGAAGTCTCTGGGACAGGAAGCTACCCCTCCAGCACGTCCTATTTTCTTATTGTGGTGAGGTTTAGATCCCTAGTTCATGTGGCTCAAGGGGATACAGTTATCTTAAGTGGAGCATGTCCATCAATTCTGGGTTGGACATGGCCTTGTATGTCAGGCAGAGATCACATATGAGTAGGTGGTATGCAACCAAGTATAGCTGGAGTTTCTTTAGTCGAGCTGCATAAGTCATCTGTTTGAAGCCAGTGATCCTATTGGTGAGGTACTTCTGTGGTCTTTCCAGCTGTTGCAGGTGTCTTGTAATGTACATCTCAAATGGGGCATTGTACTCTATGATGGGTCTGATGAGTGATGAGTAGAGGGGCACAATGACCTCTTTTGATCTGGATGCAAACCCTGTTGTGATTGGGTGGGCCACATAGAAGGATTTTCTAACCACTTTGGCAATGTGATTATCAAAGGAAAAATTACTATCTACTTGGGTCCCCAGATCCCTTATTATGTCTTCTATATTTAGGGGACTACCACCTAAGTGGTAGTTTGTGGGTACTTTGTTTTTTCCAAAGGGGTTGACTATGCACTTTTTGGCATTTAGCTTGAGGCCATGATTTTGTCACCAGGTATCTGTCTCAGCGAGACCCTTTTGGAGGATGTCTGTGTCAGCTGGAGAGTCAATTATAGCCCCTAGTTTGCAGTCATCTGTAAACTTGGTCAGCCATAGTCCTCCTGTGCTTGCCTGTACCTCTGAGAAGTATATGCCATACAGGAGGGGTCCTAGGATGGAGCCCTGGGGAATGCCACTTGTAACTGGTTTAGAGTCAGACCTAGCTCCTGCAACTCTCACTATGTGGATTCTGTCTGTGAGCCAGTTAGCAACCCATCTTGTGACGTAGGGGTTTATGTTCAGGCTGCTGAGCTTGTCTATAATACCAGAATGGGGAATGGTGTTGAAGACCTTTGCAAGGTCTAGGTAGGCTGTGTGTACCACCTTTCCCTCATCTATAGCCTTGGTAACTGTTTCAAAGAAGTCCACCAGGTTTAGGAGGCATGATCTGCCATTAACAAAGCCAAACTGGGTAGGGTCCAGTATTTTGAGGTTCCTAATGTCTCTGTTAATGAGTTCCATGATGATGTGCTCCATAGTCTTGCAGACCAAGCTAGTCAGGCTTATAGGGCGATAGTTCTTGGGGTCTGTTGTGGCTCCACCTTTGTGGAGTGGAATAACCATTGCTGTGCACCACTCTATGGGTACATAGCTTGTGGAGAGGCTGAGTTTGAACAGTGTGTTTAGGTGAAGGGTTAGTTTGTCTTTGAGCTCATGTAAGATGCAGCCTGGGACACCGCCCGGTCCCATTGATGCTGTGTTTTTTGCTTTGGAGAGCGCTGTTTTAACCTAAGTGTCTGTGATTTCAGGGGGTCTACATTCTTCTGGTATGGTTATGGGCCCTTTTGTGGGTGAGAGGGGGGTGAAGTTTGTACTGAACCTGTCTGCCAGGATGTTGGTGATATCGGTTGGTTCAGTGTATTTTTTGACATTCTGCACTAACTCTGTGCAGATCTGAGCATTGCCACTTAGATTCTTGGCATAGCTAAAGAATGCCTTGTGGTTATCTTTGGAGTACTTGGCAATTTTTCTTTTGAAGCTCGCCTTGGATGATTTTATGAGGGATCGTAGTTGCTTGCTGATACTGATCAGGGATGTCTTTCCTTCTTGGGATTTTACTCTTTTCTGTACTAGTTTCCTCCTTCTATTGTACAGATTGTTTATGGCAGGGGTCCACCAGACTGGTTTCCTTTTCTTGGAGTAGTGAGTCTTGGTTTTGCTTGGGATAGCACGATCCATGCATTCTTGCAGGTTCATAAGTTCATAGATTCATAGGTAGGTACTAGGCTATCTGCCCGATGGCATTTATAAGCCTAGCCAGAGTATGCCAGCTTTCGCCACCCCATTGATTAATTAACTGACCCTCTGTCAAGAAGAGCCAATGAAGTGATCCCAGGGGTGTATTTTCTGTTACCCATCTATTCATGAAGGTTTCTCTTGAAGAGTGTTAGTGAGGGGCTCTGCCTAATGTAGTTAGGAATTTTGTTCCAAAGAATGGGGAGTCTCTGTGACAGGAATCTATCCCTCCAACATGTTCTATTTATTGTTGTGGTGAGGTTTAGCTCACTAGAGTGAGAGGCTCGCAGTGACTTGGATTTCTTTAGGTGGAGCATGTCCATCAATTCTGAGTTGGACATGGCTTTGTAAGTCAGGAAGAGATCACCTCTGAGTAACGGATATGCCACTGAGTACAGCCGGAGTTTTTCCAGTTGGGCTGCATAGGACATATGTTTGAGGCCAGTAATCCTCTTGGTGAGGTACTTTTGTGGTCTTTCCAGCTGTTGGAAGTGTCATGTGAGGCCCATCCCAAATGGGGCATTGTACTCTATGATGTGTCTGATGAGTGACAAGTAAGGGGCACTATAACCTCTTTATTTCTAGATGCGAACCCTTTAGTAATTAGATGAGCTACATAGAAGGATTTCCTAACTACTTTGGCAATATGATTGTCAAAGGAGAGATTACTATCTACCTGTGTCCCAGAACTCTTATTACCTCTTCTGTATTAAGGAGGCTGCCACCTATGTGGTAATTCATGGGTGTTTTGTTTTTCCAAAACGGGATGACTATGCATTTTTTGGCATTTAGCTTGGGACCATGACTTTGACACCAGGTGTCTGTCTCAGTAAGGCTCTTTTGGAGAATGTCCATGTCAGCCGGAGAGTCAGTTATGGCACCCAGTTTGCAGTCATCGGCGAACTTGGTTAGTCATAGTCCTCCTGTGTTTGCCTGTACTTCTGAGAAGTATATGCCGAACAGTAGGGGTCCCAGGACCGAGCCTTGTGGGACACCACTTGTGACTGGTTTAGAGTCAGACCTGTAGCCTGCTATTCTTACCATGTGAGTTCTGTCTGTAAGCCAGTTGGCAACCCATCTCGTGATGCAGGGGTTTATGTTCAGGCTGGTGAGTTTTTCTATAATTTCCTAGTGGGGAATGGTGTCAAAAGCCTTGCCGGGGTCAAGGTAGGCTGTGTGATCAACCTTCCCCTTATCCATGGCCTTGGTGACTGTATCAAAGAAGTCAACCAGGTTTAGTAGGCATGATCTTCCCTAACAAAGCCGAACTGGGTCAGGTCAAATGTTTGGAGGTTCCCAATGTCTTTGTTAATGAGTTCCATGATGATGCGCTCCATAGCCTTGCAGACCAGGCTAGTCAGGCTTATGGGGTGATAGTTACCAGGGTCAGTAGTGGTCCCTCCTTTGTGGAGTGGAATAACCATTGCTGTGCACCATTCTATGGGCACATAGCCTGTGGAGAGGCTGAGATTGAACAGTGTGTTTAGGTGGGGGGTTAGTTCATTCTGTAGTTCGTGCAAGATGCAGCCTGGGACACCATCTGGCCCCATTGATGCTGTGCTTTTGGCTTTTGAAAGGGCTGTTTCACCTGTATATCTGTGATTTCTGGGACATTACACTTTTTTGGTATTGTTGTGGGCCCTTTTGTGGATGAGAGGGGCGTGAAGTTTGCACTGAATCTATCTGCCAGGATATTGGCAATATCAATAGGTTTAGTATATTTTGTGCTGTTTTGTTCTAGCTCAGAGCATATCTGCGAGTTGCCACTTAGATTCTTGACATAGCTAAATAAGGCTTTGTGGTTATCTTTCAAATCCTTGGCTATTTTTCTTTCGAAGTTAGCCTTGGATGATTTTATGATGGACCTTAGTTTCTTACTGATACTGATACTGATCAGGGATGTCTTTCCTTCTTGAGATTTGCTTATTTTCTGAACTAGTTTCCTCCTTCTATTGTATAGCCTGTTTATGGCAGGTGTCCACCAGACTGGTTTCCTTCTCTTAGGGGAGTGAGTCTTAGTTTTGCTAGGGATGGCATGATCCATGCATCCTTGTAGGTGCTCATAGAGTGCATTTGTAAAGGTTCCTGCATCTTGGACAGTTATCCTTTAGCGTGGGGGCTATGAAACTTAACACCTCTGTCTTAAGTAAGGTGAAGTTTGCTATAGAAAAGTTTTTTACTGTGGTTTCCTTGGTTGGGGGTGGTGGTGTGGTGTGGACATCCAGAGTGATTAGTTTATGGTCTGATCTAACCAGTGACAGGTTGTCCTCCAGTGCGGAATACCTGTCACCCATGTTGGTGATGACCAGGTCCAATATGTTTTCACCTCTGGTAGGGGAGTTTACCGACTGGTCCAGGGCATTTGAGTTGATAAATTCCAGGAAGCGCTGGACCTTGGAGTTTGTACTTGAGTAGTTTTCCCAGTTAAAGGATGGGGAATTGAAATCACCCAATATCAGGGTATTCGGTAAGATCTTCGTGTTTTCCAGTGTCTCCAGAAAGGCAGAGTGGTGGTCCTGGGTCATGGAGGGTGATCTGTAGCAGGCCACAATTTGCATTGCAGATTTGCCCAATGTTAGTTGCACATGGATGATCTCAAATATATCATGCTGCGCCATTAACCTGGAGGTGTAGGTATCCTTGATGAATATGAATACACCCACTCCTTTTGTGTTTCGGTCCATGTTCTTTGGCTGAAATGTGTGGTATGAGTTGTAGCCCGGTAGTGCTGGGGTGCTCTCTGGAGACTTGAACCAGGTTTCAGTTACTGCACAGATGTCAACGTTCTCCATACTGAAGAGTGCTTCGAGCGCTGCATTTTGGGATTTAAACTCTTGGCGTTGAGTAGCATAACCCTCAGTTTTTTATTTGTGCTGTTTACGGAGGTGGGTTTAACTTTTGAGCCTTGCCTAAAAAAGGAACTACGGGGGCAGCAAGAGCCTTGGCTAGTACATAAGAACATAGGGGTGACAGGTGCAAGCCGTGTCTTGTGAAGCAACGAGGCTTGTCGAGCATGTCGTCCCAGGCTGACAGACACAGGATCCTCTGAATGACACCAGAAGCTTAGCCAATTGTTGAAATTAATCATTTTTTCTTTATACTGCGGTATCATTCTTGGTGAGGGCAGGATGCTACTCAGGGTCAGGGTCATACCTGCCTGGGCTACATGATCAGAGATCTCTTGCATGTCTCTTTTCATGTAGTTCAGGGAGGTACATCTCAGGTGATTCACACCAACATGAACAATGACAGAGTCATATCTGTACTTGTTCTGGAGTGACTTGAGTGCTTGTGTTATGTGGGGGATTCTGGCTCCCGACAGGCAGCTAACAGTAACCTTCTCCTTGTCCAGCCTAGTGATTGGGACATCAGTGTGCCTGACTATAGAGTCGCCTATTACTAGTGTGTTAGGTATGTTATTTTGCCTTTAGGGCTGTGATTGTGTGGCACATTGATTTTGTGTTTTACGTGTTGTCTGGTTTGTGACAGGAGGTGCAGGTTGTTTGGGTGTCTGCTTTGGAGGTCTCTGATGCTTTTGCAGGTTTTTATTTAGAGCCTCCAAGTATGATTTAGTGTATTTATGTGTATTTTTTGCCAGTGCTGGTTTAGTATGTCTATATGAGGCTGGATGTGTGGTGCAAGTGTTAACCTTCTCCTCATGACTGCCTGTTCCGGTCTTGGGTGGAGAGAGCTTAGCCTCCAATTTAGCTATATAATTGCATCTCTCGCATATGTTAATGTTTTGTGGTAGGAGGAAGGGATTGTCTGTGTACATGAGGCAGTTGTAACATTGCCTCAGGATACCCAGGTTCACCAGCTGGACTGGAGAGTATAACTGAAATTGCCCTTTGGTCATGCCTGAATAGTAAGGTGAGCTGCTTAGTCGCTTGGTTGGTGAGGGGTGAATAATGAACCTTGCCCTGCTGGGCAATCAAGTGTCAGGGTATATTAGTGCTTGTTATTAGGTCTGAGCAAGTGCTGGACTGTAGGATGCTTTTTAAGGGAAAAACTGAAGAGGAGACTTGGTGGAGCCGGGAATAATTTAGCCCTAGATAACCAGCACTGCCCGAACGTGCAAAACCGTGCAAACGTTTTTTTTTACAGCAGGGAAATGAAAGATAAAAATTAGCCCAAAATGGCCTATAAACTACTAACTTCTGGGCTAGAATCACTCCTCCAGGGACAGATGGCTGCACAAAGCTCCCTTTCTCACAGGTGAACAGAGAAACCTCCTTCTATCCAAGTAAGGTATGGGCAACTCAGAAACTTGTAACACAGCCCTAAATTCAACACTAGCCTGAAAACTGGACTATACTAGCTTAGAAAGGTGTGAAATAAGGAAACATTTTTTTTTTTTAAAAGATAAGCCAAAAATAGTAAAATGCCCATAGAATGCATTAGTAAAGGATTTTGCAGCTTGGACAGCATTATCCTTTAGCATGGGAGCTTTGAAACTTTCCACCTTGGTCTTAAGTAACGTGAAGTTGGCTTTTGAAAAGATTTTCACGGTGGTTTCCTTGTCCGTGGGTGGGGGGCAGAATGTGGATATCCAAAGTGATTTGTTTATGGTCAGATCTAACCAGTGAGGGGTTGACTTCCATTGTGGAACACCGGTCGCCCATGTTGGTGATGACCAGGTTTAATATGTTGTCACCTCTGGTGGGAGTGTTAGCCAGTTGATTCCAGGGCTTTTGAGTTTATAAATTATAGGAAATGTTGTGTAAGTACTTGAGTAGTTCTCCCAGTTAATGTTTGGGTAATTGAAATGACCCAATATTAGGGTGTTTGGTAGGACCTATATGTTTCCCAGTGTTTACAGAAATGCGGAATGAGGGTTCTGGGACATGGTCGGTTATCTGTAGCAAGCTACAATTTTATTTGCAGTTTTGCCCATTGTTAGTTGCATGTGGATGATCTCTGAAGCATTGTGCTGTGCCACTAACCTGGAGGTGTGAGTATCCTTGATGAATATGGATATGCCCCCGTCTTTTGTATTTCGGTCTGGGTTCTGTGGCCGAAATGTATGGTATGAGTTGTAGCCTTGCAGTGCTGGGGTGCTCTCTGGAGCCTTAAACTAGGTTTCTATTACTGTATGCACATATATCAATTTTCTCCATACTGAGGAGTGCCTCGAGTGTGTGCATTTTGAGGCTTAGACTTCTGGCATTGAGTAGCATTACCCTCGTTTTTTTGTTACTTGTGCTATTTACGGCGGTAGGTTTGTCTTTTGAGCCTTGCCTAAAAAAGGCATTATGGGGATGGCAAGAGCCTTGGCCAGTATTCGAAAGCCTAAGGGTAACAGGTGCAAACCGTCTCTAACAAAGCAGCATGGCTTGTCGAGCATGTCATACCAGGTGGACAGACACTGGATCTCCTTTGAATGACACCAGAAACTTAGCCAATTGTTGAAATTCATATTTTTTTCTTTATACCGTGGTATCATTCTTGGTGAGGGGAGGATGCTACTCAGGGTCAGGGTAATACCAGCCTGGGCTATGTGATCAGATAGCTCCTCCATGTCTCTTTTCATGTAGTCCTGGGAGGTAGGGCTTAGGTCATTCACACCAACATGGACAATGACAGAGTCGTATTTGTACTTGTTCTGTAGTGATCTGAGTGTTTGTGTTATGTGGCACATCCTGGCACCCAACAGGCAGCTAACAGTAACCTTCTCCTTATTCAGCATAGTGAGTGGGTCGTCAGTGTGCCTGACTATCGAGTCACCTATTACTAATATGTTGGTTATGCTATTTTGCCTTACGGGCTGTGATTGTGTAGCACACTGGTTTTGTGAAGTATGTGTTTCATGGTTTATATTGGAGGGGTGGAGGTTGCTTGGATGTCATCTTTGGAGGTCTCGGTTGCTTTTGCAGATTTTTATTTAGAGCCTCCAAGTATATTTTCATGTATTTATGTGTGTTTTTTGATGGTGCTGGTTTAACGGGTCTATGTGAGACTGGTGGTGTGATACAAGTATTTCCCTTCTCCTCTTGACTGTCTGATCCAGTCTTGGGTTGAGAGAGTTTAGCCTCCAGTTTGGCTGTATAATTGCATCTCTCGCATGTATTAGTGTTTGGTGGTAGGAGGAGAGGGTTGCCTGTGTACATGAGGCAATTGTAACATTGCCTCAAAATTCCCAGATTTACCAGTTGGACTGGAGAGTACACCTGAAACTGCCTTTTGGACAAGCCTGGATAGGTATAGTGAACTGTTTTACTGAATGGCTGGTAAGGCCGAACAGAGAGCCTTTTCCTTCTGTACAGTATAGGGGGGTCTAGTGCTAGGGTTTATAAGTGCTTGCTATGAGTTTTGAGCAAGTGCCGGGCTGAGAAATGAATGGCTTGAGTGTTTAAGTTGAAAGTCTGTCTAGTTCCAAGGAAAAAATTGAAGAGGCAACTTTGTGGAGCCGGGAATAGTTATACCCTACCTAACCGACTTTGCCCGGTGTGCAAAACCAAGCAAATGTGGTTTTTATAGCAGGGAAATGAAAGCAATAGAAATTAGCCCAAAATGGCCAATAAACTACTAATTTCTGGGCTGAAACCACTCCTCTAGGGACAGATAGGCTGCTCAAAGCTCCCCTCTCTCACAGGTGAACAGAGAAACTCCTTCTATCCAAGTAAAGTATGGGCAAACACAGAGATTTAACACAGCCCTGAATTCAGCACTAACCTGAAAACTGGACTATACTAGCTGAGAAAGGGGGGAAACAAGTAAATATTTTATTTTCTGAAAATAAAGCAGATGCAATCAAAAAAGCACTTTAAATGCACAGAAAAGGATACGTATTGTTATACATCTCAGATCAGAGTCATACTCAATGCCCCTAGTAATAAAGTATGAAGAAACACAAATACAGTAAAAGCAGATGAATAAAGTACAATTTTTTTATTTTTTTATATATATAAAACAATAGAAAATGAACAAACTGATTTAAACAAGTTACCCAATTAACCAGAAAAAATCTAAAAACTGAGCCCTGTTCCAGCAGATTTCAATCAGACAAATTTTAACTGCACACTCCTGCCACTAGGGTGCAGGGGAACCTTCTCCAAAAAAGATGGCCTGGATCAGTGCTCAAGTTATACAAACAAAGCTAGATTCAGCAGGCCTGAATCTGGTCTATGCTACAGTAACAAGATGCACCAATTTCAGTAAGAAACAGTTCAAACAAGAGGGAACAAAAAGCCTGTGACCAGAAATTCCCAGCTCAGAAAGGCAGAATCCAGCCTCTCTTCCCACAAGAGTGCAGACCACAAACCATCTTAAGGTAGAATAACTGGCCTGAAGCCCAAGTGCTTAAACCAGAACTAATACACTTTTAGAATCAGAGACACTGAGCCTTCAATCAGCAATTCCCAGCTTAGAAAGATGTAAGCTACCTGTCCTGCCACAACAGTGCAGACCACAAACCTTCTTAATGTAAAACAACCTGTATGGAGCCCAAGTGATTAAACCAAAAGACTTAGAATAACAGTTACAATTTAATCAGGCTACTATCAAGCAGTAATACATGCAGCAGAATAAATAAAATTGAGTACTTTTAAGAAGAGGCAAAAGCAAAATAAAGTAGAAGGAAACACAAACACAGTAAAAGCAGATGAATAAAGTGCATTTTTTTTGTTAGTAAAGTGCAAGAAGAGAGGAAGGAAGAACGTAAGTTGGTTAGCCTTCACAAATCTTCTCTCTGTATTAAGTAGAGTAAACACTAGACTCAGAATATGATGTCACTGTACTCAGTTAAGTGTGCAAATGAGATGGACCCAGGAGGAGTGTTCAAATACAGACTTACAGGAGTGTTGGGCAATTCCAGAGCCACCAACACTAATGCCAAGACAAGAACAGGGTGGGTGAGGAACTAACTGCAGAGAGACACACAGCGCACACTATTCAGTGAAACACACAATTAGGTAACAGAAAAAATGAAATACAGTACTTTTAAAACAGTTCAACATTCCTGCCATGTACAATTTTTCCTTTCGCTTGCCTACTCTAACCACCATTTTTTATTATACATCAGTCCTGCTCCCTCCTCAGATTTACCAGATTTTGGTAAAACTTCTTGAAGGACAATTTCTAGTTTTTCTGACAGAGGCATACAGTCATCTGCATATATTTTGAATCTTGAGTTTGTCTTATTTTTGACACCTTGCTTGGTCAGTTCTCTCCTTATATCAAATCCTTGTTCTTCCTTTAGTAGTAGAAATAACCCTAGGGAGAGTGGGCATTCTTGCCTTGTTCTTTTCTACCCATAATGGATTTGACAGTCCCATTTACCAATGTATTGATTTCAGGGTCTGTATATATCACATTTATCAATTTTGTGGCTCTTTCCTATCTGCCTTCTTTCCATTACCTCCAAGAAAAAGTCTCATCTCATTGAATCAAAGGCCTTTGTAAATTAAACAGCACCATCCTTCCTTGACTTCCTCATTTCCTCCTTTTCTTGCCCTGAATTTGACCAGAACCCACCCTTTTCTTCAATGTAATGGCATATTTCAAGAATGGTTTGTCCTTTGTGCATACAATATCTTCAGGATCATTTTACCCAGCCTACTTCCCAACAATGTTTCCAGTCTATCCATATGTATGTTTATCTGTAATACTGGTTTGTATCCTCCACCATTGCTTTGTCCTTCCCTTCCTTCCACATCAGTAGCACTCTCAAAAAATATTTTGCAATATGTCCTGTTGTTGTTTAAATTATATCAAATTATTCTTTATCATCCTCCACAGTCATCCACATTAATATCATTCTACCAGTCATCAATATAACATTCCCTACCTTTTCCTCTTACATTGCATGTATTACCATTTTAGCTTCTCCTCTTGTGATGTCCTTGTGGTTCTCTTTCAGTTTGTATTCATTTGCTCCTCCTTCCCAACTTGTTTCTGGTTCCCTACAATTTTTTTTTACTATAAATCTGTTAAAATGCTCTCTGATTGCCTCCTTAACCCTTCTGATCTCATTTGCCATGTCACCTCCCTCTCCCCTTGGTTCTGCTGACTCATGGCTTCCATTTCTTTGTTGTATATCTTTCTGCTTTTGCCTGCACCATCCAGCAGTATTATTTTCAATATCATTGTTGCATTTCTGCAGCTCCTGTTATTCTGTTATAATTTGAGTATTATTGATGCTGATGTGCTCTTAATGCTTCCTAACTGTGACTGTCTCAAAATGTTATACGTAAGATTATCACTAAAGGATCTTCTAACCCTTTGACCTCTTCCTCATCTTCTCTCCTTTTTATCCTTAAATTCTCATTATTTTCCCCTTACTGCTGCCTTTATCCCTTCCCATTAGTATTTTCTTGCCTCCTGCTTCCATTATTGCTACCTTTTATTAAATCATGTATTAAGTTCTTCAGTTCCTTTTTTTGCTTTCTGGTCTCCCCACTTGCAGCTTGCCCCTCTCCTCCCTGCTTCCCCTTCTTCCTTTTCTAATTACAGTTGCATTGCTACCACTGCATGATCCCATGTAGGTGTCTCTTGCATTTTTATCCATTCTACCTTATTTATAAACTTCCCTTTTTCTAGAAACCTATTCAATCTAAACTTTTAAAATCTGCATTCCTTTATTCTGTGTGTTTTCCTTCACATATTTTTCCATCCTCACCTCTTCATATTCTCTTCCAAGTTCCATCTCATTCTCTAACTTTATTATTTTTTCTATATAGTCTATCCTTCTCAAGGTCTGGCATGAAATTAAAGTCCTTTCTTATATCTCCCCTTCACTTTTGATCTGATCTTAGGCCTCAGAGAACCTACTGTAAAAAAATATAAAATATAATTTTCAGCTGTTGCATATACATTCCTATTTATTCTTCTTTGCCATATTGACAAACTTCCTTCTCCACTGCCACTAACTTTTTTTCTGTTAATATCTTCAGAGCTTTTCTAAATAATGTTGCTACTCTCTCCTCTGCTATGTTGTCAAATTCTCCCTTGATGTACTTTGGGCTAAATATTCCCCCACCTCACTTGCAGCTTTGTTTGTTGAAGTAGTATTATGTCTTGATTAAGTCTTTTCATTTGTTGATATATCTTCTTTCTGTTTAAAGGGTATGATGATCCCTCTACATTCAATGACACTAAGTTTAGTCTGTACTTACTTCATGCCCCCTTGTTTCCCCTGCCATCCTTACTCTAATCCTCTCTGTTTTTGAATAACTCCTACCTTGCATGTGTCCCCTATTGATCTGATCACATCTTGTGCATTTAGTTATGCTTGACCCCCTTTCTTCATGCAGGAAATGTGTTTCATTATTACCACAAGCCCATGATGTCTGTTATCCTTGGACATTGGACTTCATTCCTACTCTGATTTTGTCCCCTGTATTACTTCACTCACCTCACTTATTTTTCCCTTCTTGTATGCGGTCGAATGGCATTCGAAAGACATGCGTGAATGGGCATGCTTTCGTTGAAGGTTGGGTGTCGGGCTGGCAACTTGGCACCATAAAAATCTACTGCCAATCATTAGCGGACCGGAGTTCCGCTGTGGTGACCCCTAAATGGGAAAAGCCGAAAAGACAAACAAACAAATTAATGCATATGCCATTTGTGGGAACCTTTTTAATTTCTGATCTCCTTCCCCCACTTCCCTTTTTCCTCTGTCTCTGCACTGTACAGTTTCTCTTTTACATTTACACTTTTCATCATTTATATTTTTGTTCTTTTGGAATATTTTCTTTTCTACTTAGACTCTTGTTTACCCCAGAGTTCTTCTTTATACTACCTGATTTCTATCCTTAAGTCTGTATCAGGAAAGAAGCAAAAAGATAAAAGTTTTTTTTTTAATTTCTAACCCTTTGTGCTCCCTTCTCTTGGTTCCTGTTTTTTTCTGTTTACTGTTTTACTTGCCTGTACTCATTTCCAGATTCAGGACGTTTTGATGTGTGCAGCTGTATTTCTAGCTTACATATTTCATTTCCTTCTATTCACTTCCCTCTTCTCATTGTGTTTTTCCATTTCTGTCTTGCCTCTCTTTTTTTATTCCTTTTCACATCCATTTCTTCTGTAAATCTCTTCATTAAGTGAGTCAGTCTCCCCCATTGTTCTGGATAACTTTGACAAATTTCTTTGGCCCATCAGTGCGTGTCAGAGACACCTGATATGTGGGGGTATCTATTTCACCACTGGAGACAATTTCTTTTCCTTTCTCTTAATTCAACTTCTTTCATTATCTGATCTGTGCACTCTGTTCTCTTTATTATTGTTAAGTTTTTGGACATATTAGGATACCGGCAGTTTTATCTCCTGTTTATTTTGTCTTGCAGCACTCTTTTGCAGTTCTTCTACCTTAGCGATTGATGTCACAACTTCCCTGCTTTCTTCCCTTCCATCAGTTTGCATCTTTGTCGCACTTGTTTTTCTTTTTTCTTTATCTAAATAGTAAGCTAGAGAAGTCCTTCACCAGTTTTATAAATATACCATTAAGGGGGATCATTTATAAAATGCTGGCTTTTCTTGTGTTTCTTCAATTATGGTATAGCTATAGATAAATGCTAACACATGCCTTAGATGTTTTTTATTCCTCTTGGACTACTTTTTCTAATTCTCCAATGGATCCTTTAAACTATTAGCTGCTGCAGTCAGTGCAAATTCAATATGGTCCATCGGCTCCATTTTGAAACTCTCTGACTTTCTCTTTTGGGTATGTTTTCCATATTACTCTATTATCCTATGATTCCAGCATCATAACCAGTTATCTGGGTTATTCAGTTTGTTATTTCTGCCATTTAATTATTTTCAGTAAATCTGTTAGCTATTTGTTGTGATCCTGCTCCACCAATTTCAGGGCAACCCTGTCTTCATCCAGGTCTTGTATCTTTTCTTTTAGATTTTGCTTCAGTTTGCTGTTCTTGGATTGTTCCTTTTTTGGTTATCCCATATCTTCATTTCCCATCATTATCTTTGTAACAGTTTACATAGTTGCTCTTCTATCAGTGCTGATTTAAGAGTCGCCATTTATTTTTCCTTGTTGTCTTGCTCATCTGGTTTGCCTTTTTTTCTGTTTTGACAATGCAGGGATCTATTACATTTAGATCTTTCAAGCCATCTCTGCAGAACATGGAGTTAAAGTAATGATTTTACCTGGGTTTAAAAGTTCTGCACAAAGTCATTCATTCTTATTGATGTATTAATAACTCTACCATATCCAATTTTTTAGTCACTACAAAATGAGAAGTCATCTTACCTGGCTCTAAAATATATGTTGTAGTTGTTATAGTTTGGAATATTGTCATCATCTGGATCTGCATATGAAGTGCTAGCTGGAAGACAGTCTTTGCCGGGAAATGCATAAATCAGTCTTCTCAGTTTTCATGTGGCTAACTCTGCAATACTTCTTGGTTCTAATAGTTATTCTAATAGTCATTCAAAGGTAATTAGAGGTTACTGTGAATAAGCCACTCAAACTCACGTAGAATAACAGCCATAATATGGCATCAGAGAAGACCTAGCATTGCCACTTCTAGTGAACTTAACTTATAAGTTTATCATACCATTGTCATAGAGTCCATTATAGAAGTGTACTTCAGATCATTCTAATGTTTATGATCTGATGAGCAGTCCCTCCTCAAAAAAAAAATAAATAAATAAAAAATCCAGGGGCATCCAGTTTGACACCCATGTTTTAAATGCAGCAGCCAAATTATATATAGAGTATATCTGTAAATAGATAGATATAGATATACAGGGGCAAGTAGATCTGTCTAAACTAATACTTCTCACAAGAGGTGTGCTACCATAATCTGAATCTGTGCTAATGAACTTCCTCCTTCATTGTGTAAAAGTTGTCTAATATATAAAGGCAAACATTTTATATGATGCGTACAGGGGAGTTCATGTACTATAGGCCTGCAGTTTCAGAAACATTTTTATAACAGGGAGATTCATTTGTTGTAATAATTTCTGTGCACCATAAACATAGTCATTGTCCTCTGTCCTCTTAGGCACCAAAGTGTTTGGCATCGGTCAGCCCCAGTGGGTAACCATCTGCTCTAACTCCATTTCTGGAATCATCAATATTGCAACATAGTTAGGATATACCTTGAGCCAAAATATTAAATCTGATTGCCAGATTAACATGTCAGAAAAGAATTAAGTAGAAATGTAGGTCCTACTAATTCTGTTAGCTGCATAATAACAACAAACAGGCTTTGTTTCAAAGTGAGTTTCTGGCCGACTGTCTATGTATTGCCTTTGCTATACTTGTAACAGCAAAAGAAGAACCTGTCTAATTGATTGTCCTACATTAAGGAATGATTTCTTTTACACTAGACTGCCATTAATGTTTCTACCACTGTGGTTTTGCTGACGTAATCAGAAGGTTGTTTTTCCAACCCTACTTGTGATATATGAATTTCTGTTTGATCAACTAATTCCTTTGTAAGATCATGACTGCAGATCTGTTTAACATGAATAAATTAAGAAGCTTCTCATTCAGATTTATCTATCTATCTATGTATCTAGCTACATATCTATCTAGTGATCTATTTATTTATTTTCTTCTATTTATAAACCAGGATAGTCAAACTGGAGAGGAACCATGTGTAGTTGAGTTCTGGGAAAATGCCAAGGAATAATCATAGGGAATATCTCATTCTACACTGTGAGATGGAGATGGACAGTACAAATAAATATAAAAACTGAGTATAAACAAAATAATGAGATTAACTATATGAAACATATAATAAATATAAACAACAATGTAGTTTGCAAGAGTATCTATCTTCATGAGGATGTTTTAGTATATTATTGGAGGCTTATATTTGACGGACTCAGCAGAGGCGTCTAATAATGCTGACACATTGACACCACTAAAGCTATGTGAGTTGATAGAAATTGTACATTTTAACATTAAAGCAGTGCATATGTGTAATTTATCATTTCTAACAGAGGCTTAAAGCTTCTGGGTGATAAAAGTGCACAGAAAGATAAAGGCTTGGAAGTAAAGAGGTCTAGCCACATATAAACCTGCATGCCAACTTTGAAAACAAATACGCTCAAAGGGTATTTTCAATAGGGACCTTCTCAAATAAATTGGATACTAGTCAGTAAGAGCCCTCACAGTCATATATAACAGGCTGCTTATCAGATAGCCTCAGTGATCACTCCCCAACATTCCCACTCAAAAAATACATATGCCAAGCTAAACCTGTCATCTACCATCAAATACGTAAAAAAACTAAACTTTAACCCACTCACATTCATCTTATCCCTCAAAGAATGTAACTGGCATCCTCTAAAGTACTTCAGTCTTGATGACAGAGTAGAATTTTGTAATGCTACATTCCTGAGCATCCTTAATTACCATGCCCCCATAAGACTTTCCAGAACCAAGGCGCAACCCTCCCCATGGCTACAGAAAACCACTAAGTCAGAAATTAAAAACAGGGATAAAGTCTGGGAACATGGGGTAAAACCAAAACCCCCTCAACTAGACAGAAAATCCTAGAACTACACAATAGAGTCAAAAAGCTAATAAAGCAGGACAAATTCCAGTACTACCAGTCTACCCTACACTCCTCCCAACACAGCCCCAAACAATTCTGGTCCTCCATAAACTCCATCCTCCACCCAGGTAAAGTCAGTACCCCTCCTCCTAACATCCCTCACTCCTCCTAAAATATTGCTACCTCATTCAACACGCACTTCACACAAACCATACTGTCACTAGCTAAACAACACAACCCCCTTCCCCTCCAACCCACACCTTCAACTATTAATCTCCCCACTGCCTTTTCTTTTTCTCCTGTACCTACCTCCAACATAAAAAAACTCTTAACTAAACTTAAGCCCACCAAATTAGCAGCAGACAACCTCCCAAGTGAATATCTACAAATCGCAGCTGATGCTCTGGCCTATCCAGTATCCATCTTGATTAACCGATGTCTGTCAGAAAGTTACATTCCCACACTGTAGAAAGTATCACATATAATTCCCCTCCACAAAGGTGGCCCTCCACAGAACTAACCAATTACTGTCCCATAGCTATTCTCTCTCCACTCTCCAAAATACTAGAGAGATGCATTCGCTCTCAGGTCTCAGACTACCTCCTTACTAATAACCACCTTTCTCCTTTCCAATACTCAGCATGGTTTCTGACCAAACCATAACACCACCACTGCCTTAGTCTCCTTTACTAACACTATCCTTCAGCATAAAAACAATGGCTATCTCTCCTCTGCTACTTTCCTAGGCCTATCTAAAGCATTTGACATGGTCCCACAAAAACAGCTCATCTCTTTCCTCAATAAATACTTCTCTCAATCAGTCACCAACTGGTTTCAGAGTTACCTGTCTGACCACCAACAATCCGTTGTATGGCAGAATGACATATTTCTCCAACTACTTCTCTCTATAGGGGTTCCCCAAGGATCTATCCTTGGACCCCTACTCTTCTCTATTTTCACCAATAATCCAGCCTCTGCCACCAAACATGGCACACTCATACACTATGCAGATGACTCAACCATGCCGGTCCCTACCCAAACTGCAAAAAGTCACACAGGAAGCCTTTTCCTCTGTTGAAACTTGGTTATCTGATGCCCAATTAATACTCATCCCAAACAAAACTAAACTACTCATCTTCCAACCCACCAAACATACTCAAAACAACTCTCACTTTAACATCACAGCAAAAGACAACACCACTATACACCCAACAGAACACACCAAATTGCTAAAATTTGACATTCACATATCCATGACCATAAAAAAAGTCCACAAAAAAATAGGAACATTATACAGAAATAAGCAACTTCTCACGAAAGCAGCAAAGATTTCAGTAGCAAATTCCCACCTTATCTCCACTCTAATTTATGCCTCTCCAATATATACCAACCTAAGGCAATGCAATCTAATCAAGCTAGAGACCTGCTACAACAAAATCGCCAAATTCGCCACAGGGGCATCCTGCTATAGTCACCACTGTCTCTCACTTGCTGAACTGGGCTGCCTTGAACTCCCTCACCTTCTTCAATGGTATCAACTCACACTCACCCACAAACTAGTAAACCATCCACTAAATGTCCCATCCCTCCAGAATCTACTCCAACCCTATCACACCACCAGACCACTAAGATCCAGCAACAAAAATCACTTGCAGATCATTAAAGCCAATAACACTATCTGTATATTTTAACTGTGAAGCTTTTCTCCCCGAGCCTCCGCTGAAGATGGACCTATGTCCAGTCAGACACTCCCGGTCAACAAATGTAAATAAATAAATAAATAAATATCATA